>NW_013666905.1:127604-139831 GCF_000517525.1 Limulus polyphemus | reverse complement strand
CACAGAAAGTAAAACCTTTGTCTTCCTTGGTTATATAGTAGGTAGTTGCCAGTTATCTGTAACATATAGTCATGTACATAGAATGTAAAAAACTACCTGTTAGGTGTACAGAAAAAAGAAAACACTTCACTTAAACTTTCAAAAACAAAAGGAATATCAAAAACTACAAAAGTTTACAAGTAGGACAACTGTAATCAGTCTCAACATAAGAAAGAAAACAAATGAATTACAAATAAACATTAAAAAGAAGCCATTTCCGGTTTACAAAAGCCTAAAGGCCTAAACTACTTTCTATAACCGGTCCCTCCCATGGTGATACTTTATAGAGGCAAATGCCCGCAATGATAATTCATAACAGTTAACTTGATGTTCCAGTTTAATGGTTTCAAAGTGGCTGGGATGAGGTTTTATTTATTTTTGTTCTTTTAATATTAAAAATGGAAAAAAATCCCTCCTTAAATGTTATATAGAAATAAAATTAATTAAATTGGATAACACAAGTCAAGGCTATTCACTTCTTTAGTTGAAATGATAAACTTAGTAAATGTGGAGTTTATAATAAATTTGTACGATGGCCCCCTATTTCACGAGTTATTTCATATAGCAACAAAGAAACACACCAGACACATCGTGGAGAAGTCTAATCTCACAACTTGCTAATGAACCTTTTAAATCAAACCTAAGTAACTTAAAACTCAACGCCCTTTGTTAGATTTGTACCTCCCACGAGCACTGTCCTCTTCATGGTCACGTTCCAACAACTCTTAATACGAGCATGCTGATGAACAATTTGAAGAATACTATACACAGACACGTTTCATCTCTATAACTGCTGTGAAAGTTGAGGGCCTTGAAGCATTTGTAGCAAAATAATGCCAAAGTGCTTAATATCTGTCGTAAATATGAACATTTAAAACAAAGAAATTAGATTTTTGGACTTTCAAAAAATCGCCAGTTTAATAAATAATAAACTATTACACGTTAAGTAACTGTTTTAGCTATTTTCACAGACCCCAAACTGTCATAACATTTGTGAACATATATTTGTATTAAGTTATACCAGATAATGAAAATACAACCAACAGTTCATGCAGTTGTCAGTTTCGCACACCTCAGTCCAAATATTCAAATAAAACAATTATATAACTAAATAAAAATCACGAATCTTCGACGTGCGTAGCTTAGCTATCGTATGTAATTTTTACACTGTTTGCATTATATTTTGCATATACATCAGAGAAAAAAGTTATATTTATTTTTCAAAAAACACCACCAATATTTCTTACATACTATTTCATTGTCACAACTTCTAGTGGATGTAAAATGCCTCAGCATGACTCGAGACTTCATTACATGTACCTGATAGAGAACGAACCTTTTAAAAGCTGCATTAACAGTCATGGGTGTCCACAGAATTTACTCTAGGTGGGGGCAAGCGATTGCTTCGAAGGGTGAATGCAATGCTCTGGCTGATTATGGTATATTTTTGTGTACTTAACTTTGTCATTTATATTTAAATAGTATTATCTTTTAATACATTTTTTTAAATAAATTACTTAAATTAATTTTCTTCTGAAATTCCAGGGAGGAGCAAATGCCCCCCTTGCCCCATGTTAACAGTTCAATCTCACTTACCAGTTTCGTTCTTCCTTGCTTGTTCCTTTGATAAAGTGAACTTTGTCTGTGGATGTGACAGCAATTGCAAACTGGTTTCCTGTGACATTCTCCCCATCTGACACCTCCAGCACTTTATTCATGTCTATCACTGCCTGGGGTACAGTGTCAGGCTAGAAAATGGATGAGTTAATTAGCTAGCTGACCTGACTGGGTTGTTAACTCACCTGACACCCTAACTGCTTTTGAGTCGTGGTCGTCATCATTAGGGTAATGTCAAGGTTAAATTTAGCTTTTCATTTTATTAGAAGATTATAAAAAAATATAATTATGATACCTTGATCAAAATATTTTTTAATATACAATAAGCAAAAAAGTTATTAAAAGGCAGACTCTATCAGTTATAAAACATGTCAAAATATCAAAGTAAGTATATCTTAAAAGCCTAATAAAACTGCTATACATATATCTTCAAACCATTTTCATATATATATATATATATATATTAATTTTTTAAATCAATTTTTCTTTTTTTTGTAAAACAGCTTTACACTATTAATTTTACAACTTAATGTTTAATTATTATGTCAACTAGGAAAAAGTTGTTACTGCTTGTAAATGTATTCTATAATTGACACTAAACCTTCTAAGTAAAACACTTCAGACTTTGGAGCAAAGTTATGATCTGTCACATGATACACCTACATCTTTTAAAATTGTGATCCAGCTAAATACAAGATTAAAGAAGTAAAACAGATACAATTCAGTAAAATCAGGTGTACGATACTGTTCTAAAAAACATCTCTACTCTGTAGTCAGAAACTAGTTTTATATGAGTCTCATATAAGATAGTCTGATGCTTTGTTGTTTGTTTTTAAACTAAAAGAGGTAACTGAGAACAGTAACTAGTTCACTATGTCTTAAGGAAGAGGATACATGAAGCGTGTTAAACTGAACATTTTTGTAATAGACTTTGCTCTCCTGTAATCTTGCATATAACAACAACATCTATGAATAAATTACATCACCAAACACCAGAGTTAATGAAAAGGTATTCTCTGGTGTTATACACATGTTGTAATTGACTAACTACAATATTCTGATGCCCTACCCTACACAAAATCATTTCTTAAAATATAATTTGTATATTTCTAACAGTTGCTATAATCAGTGCCCAGGAGAGGGGTGGGGTGCACTAGGTGCACCAAAGGTCCTCCTCCTCTCTCTCTACCAAAAAAAAAAAAAGTAATATTTATATATGATGATGCTGTATTTTGGTGAGTCTTGCAAGGGGAAAAAAATAATATACACAATTGAGGAGGGGGGGGGTGAAAGAGGATTAGTGGCCCAGAAGCAGGGAAAGCACCAGGGCCCAGGATTTCTCTCTTGGGCCCTGTCTTTAATTGTAACAAGGAGAAAGTAAATACTATTCCTATATGGAAGCTTAATCAATTTTTTCTACTTCAAGAAGACATGAGATAGTTAAGTTTGAAAAACTAAGTGTGTACTGTTTAAATTTTAACCTTCCAAAACCAGTGTTAATACGTAAAAATACCAGGTTAAAATGTACTGCATTATATTTACAAAAGATTTGGATTATTAAGACTTCTTCAATCAAGGACATCAAGTTGCTATGTGGAAAAAAAAAAATTAAATTATTCCCATTCCCATTCCACCCTGAAGAAGGTGTCTACTTCAAGAACTTGATATATTAACCCATTAATTGCGGATGACGGATATTTCCGTCACCGAAGTTCTATGGCTCAGCTGCGAATGATGGAAATATCCGTCAGTCGCACATATAAAACTATAACTCTATGCGATTGACGAAAATTACCATTTTATTGTGATTGATGGCAACTCAGTTTTATCTGTGAGTCAGAAAATGGCAACTGAGCTGCTCCTACCACAGTTAATGGGTTAAGTTTCTTGTTTTGTAATTTTTTTCTCTATCCTATACATTTTCCTGAGTATCATGTTTAATGTCCTCATAATGCACTTATGGGCTGTTAATTTCTTTTTCACTGCACAAGACACTCATTCTTCATTTACAGTGCGATATAAAATCTCGTATATTCTCGTCTCTTCCATACGAAGGAAGACATATTGTATTTGCTACACTTCTTTCTTCTTCTTTTAAATGCTAACAAAAATGTCACACAACTTTATTTCTGAGCCAAATGTTTTGAAATTTGGAGGGCATAAATAATGGTCTAATACACCTGGGATGATTTTTTAATTTATGTCCCTATTCCAATTTTTGGGGGTCAAAGGTCAAACTGATACCGTTTTTGGTGTGTATCCCTCTGAAATATGTATATCATAGTTTACGGCTCCTTATTCAGCCTTAAATATCATTCTCTCTCTCTTGAAATCTACTATATTGTTATTGAATAATGTGGGGGGGGGGGGAAGACGTATTGCATTTGCTTGCAAATATTGGCCTTTCTAGTTAAATAAATATTTTCACTGGGAACAGAATAAAACCTGTATCTGTTAGAAGTACAATTTTTGTTTTGAAAAGATTAAATAAAAAAAAACAACACTAAAATTTAAACAAAGAAGACTGACATTTTCAGAAAGAATAAACACTGAAAATACACAACTGTATATTTTTAGGAATACTTAAATATTAAAGGACTCATAAACCAAACATTTAGGTAATGCAGAGAAACAATATTTTTGAAAGAGTTAAAGCTTGGATATTTCCTTTAAGCTTCCCAAATAATGTGAGTAGAACACGACAGTATTTTTTCATAGTTGGTTCTTCTACAGAGAAACAATGATCATCAAATTTCCCACAAAACTAATGACATGCAGACTTTACCTACATTTTCAGAAAATCATGCAATGATGATAAAAAGGAAGAAAAAAATTGTTTAAAATATATATGTTTTATCAACATTTTGGGATTAAGAGTCAAAAAAACGCTAGCAGTTAGGTTATCCACCCGATGACCTAGGACAGAGTGATACATAAAAATTCTTTTTGTTGCTTGCCTGTTACTCATTAAATAAGCTATTTATTATTTAAATTTAATTATTATTGTAGAATTTTTAGCAGCTTTTCTGGTAAAAGCTAGTACGTAATTATAGTTAAGCCTTTTTTGGTTCTGAAATTCACTGAAACATCTGCTTATTTCTAAAAGTTTCGTATCTCATTGGCCTATTCTGAAAATGTTCCCTCAATTTTAATACAATTATTGCAGTACGAGTACAGAGTTCCCATTAAGCTTACCATCACACAGTCTTATGTTACTGTTCCCTTCAACCTTTGAAAACAAATGTTCAATAACATTTCAGGACTTACACTTCTGTATAAAGGTAAATGATTATAATCGACTGTTAAATAAAAGATTACATAGTCTTTCCACTTCTAACAAAGAAGCATGTAATAAATAAAAAATTGGTGTTGAAACAATGACATTTCTATATTGAATGTCACAAATAAAACACACACATATACTATCTGCTGTGTAAATAATGTTTTTCGAAAGACACAAAAGACGAGAAACCATGATAGCTTTGAAAGTTTTAAGTTTTTGATTAAGTGACAAGGTCTACTTACATGCTCGTCCACAGAGTAAGTAAGCTCTCCGTCGTCGTAGAGCACAAACCAACGTCGCTGCCATCTCTATAAAATTGAAGTTTTAAAGAAAAAAGTACATTAGCATATCACAGATAATGCTGGTAAAATAAACAAATAAAAATTAAGTAATGATAGAAATGAAAAAACTGTATTTTTGTCATCATTTGCCTACTTTTAAACTAGTATCATGAATATCAAGAAGTACTAAATGTTTATTTAATACCTATAATATATACTTACATGCAAGCCACAAAGGTAAGAGACCAGTATAAGTAACTGTTAGTATCAGTGAACTTATTACACCACATCAAAAGTTTAACAATTCAACTTGAAATGCGAGTACACTTTTGCTATGAAACTTAAATGCAGTTACACGGATATCCTTTTTAAACATTAGATCAGAGGTTAATGACACTTATTTAATGCAATGTAAGCTGGTAAAACTAAAGAGCATCTATCTTGTTTACTTTAAAAATAAAGTTTACATTACATAGCTCCATCTCTCTCTCTATTCAAAAAATTACAGGACCAAAGTTCTACAAAATATGAGCTCCAACTGTTGAAACTGAGATTAATCTTTAATGATTAGAAGTATTTTTTGCAGTTTTTATGAAAGGACTTTTGCAATTAATTATATAACAAGAGGGAATCCTCAATAACCATAGCTTTAATTAGATCGCAAATCAGTCCAGAGATGGAGATATGAGCTAAAAGTTTGCACTTAAAAAAAAACTTAGAGCCATTCTATGAGTCCCTATGCCACAGCTACAAAAAGTATTGGATCACTATCAAGATGTGTGTTTAGGAATTGGAAATTTTATGTCTTGGAAAGTAACAATTAAAACTTTATTGAGGTTATTATTTTGGATAGGGCTTGAAGGGAATAATGTAATTGACTACATCAGTCAAATATCAATTCACATGGCAACCGAGACAGTCTTAAGACTGATTATAGTGTTTCAGTTTTATATTTAAAAATATCCAAAACAGGTTCAGAACTGGCAGACATTAAGTACTGTCTGTATGGATCTATGAGAGGCTTTCAGAAAGTTCATAGACTGACCAATTTAATGATTCGTCAGGTCCCAACCAAGTTAACAGTTCAAATTACTGGATTTTATTTTGTTATGTTTCTTTGTCATCAGCCTTTTTTTCTTTCTTTGCCGAACTTTTATGAGGACCTTTTCAAGTGAGTTGGTCAGTGAAAATTTTCAAAATGGAAAAGAATGAAATCAGAGAGGTCAAAGAGTTTCTGGACATGCAAGACAAAGACTTTTACAAGATGAGCAAAGTATAGCTGCAGTGACATTGAACCTAGTGTATTAATGTAAATGGGAACTATATGAACATTTTTTTCTCCATCAGGCTAGAAACTTTCTGAATGAACCTCAAATGCACAAACAAATGAAATAAGCACATCACATTTAAAAATTAAAAGAACAGTATAGAAAGTTTAAATTTAATACTACAAAACGTTCAACTTTTTCTACCAGCTTTTTTGTATGTACACAAAGATTTCCATCAAAATTTGAACTTTTTTTGCTACGTTCAACAGTATTATATTTTATGAATTTTCTGGCATATGATCTTCAAAGACCAGAAGTTTAAATGGTGTAAGTATTAACAATCTGGTGACTCAGTCCAACTAGCAACATATAAAAGAGTAATGTTCTTAGTGCTAATGAGATCCAGTATAAAATTCCAAGAACTTAAAGAGTTAAATGAAGGGAAAATGTGTAAATCTACGTCAAACCACACTACCTCTGCCAGATCCAGTGAAAACAAGGCCTTGCCCAAGAGACAAAGACCAGGATAAGGAAAGTCTTGCTCTAACGAATAAGGATGTGGTGCAAAAAAAAAAGTTTTTATTTAAAATAACTCATCCATATCAATAGTAATAATAATGTTGTGTTATTATTTCTGACTGTGTAAATCTGATTAGTAAATTACTTAAATGGAATTGATAAAATTACAATTTGCTTGCTTAATCTGGTTCACACCATAACAGTTGTTCATAAGAATTAATGATATAAATAGTGCCTACTATGTCTGTTGTATCCCAGCTGGCCTGATGAGTTCTGGTATTGGGTGATGGCAGATTTAGTGTGGTTGAAATATTATAACATATTCCGACTTAAATGGAATTGATAAAAATTACAATTTGCTTGCTTAATCTGGTTCACACCATAACAGTTGTTCATAAGAATTAATGATATAAATAGTGCCTACTATGTCTGTTGTATCCCAGCTGGCCTGATGAGTTCTGGTATTGGGTGATGGCAGATTTAGTGTGGTTGAAATATTATAACATATTCTCCTTTGCCCTCACTCAACTGCTCTTAGAATAACTTTACTGTAAAACTTGAGCCAAATTTAAGTGAGTTACAACTAAATATTGTCAGTTTTAAACTTTTTTTTTTCTCTCTCTCTGACTATTCAGAGTAAAATATACAATGGCTTCATTTGTCTAATTCTAGACTTACTAATATGATGTTAAGAATCAATGCAAGTTTTTACTGTTTAGCACATATGGGGTTGTATAATCAGTTCTGTATATCTTACTATGTTATTCATTTGGTAGTTAAACATACCATAACAACCAGATCTGTTCACTATTACAAATAATTGTTATTAGATTCCTTGTTGTTATTGTTTTTCTATCATCATTCTACTTCACAAAAATTATTCAGTTATATACACATCACAGAGACGTATTATTTAAAAGCTATCTTTCACTTCAAACAATTGTTTCTTAAAAAATCATAAAAAATAATCCAATTATTCAGTTATATACATATCACAGAGACCTATTATTTAAAAGCTATCTTTCACTTCAAACAATTGTTTCTTAAAAAATCATAAAAAATAATCCAATTCAGGGGTTCCCCAAATAATTCAAAATTGCAGAAAGTGATATCAAAAATAGATATGCTTTACAACGGGGGGGGGGGAGAGAGGTAATGGATAACTAACCACAGCAAGGCAGTCAAATCTGGAGAGGAGGGTCCGCCCAAATCTACGCTAAACAAGTTTGTGTCCTAACCTTGTTTGTTTATGACAAACTGTAGGTAACCCATGTCTGTGGTGCAGTAAGTAAATGCGTATGTCCTGTATCTGATGGGATTACGTTCGAGGGCTTGACCTAGCCTGTGCAGGTGCCATTCAAATACAGCGAAAACTCGACTACACAACGATTACACAGTTCTTTGAAAAACTAACGTCGTTATGACAACCACGGATTCGGTGTTTTTCTCCCTAGGTGCTATTGAAAGCCCGTTTTCGCAGGTCGTAAGGTTAATCTCGCGAAGCCATGACGCTCAGGCAATGAATGCGAACACACACACAGACGGCCGCGTGCTTTCCCTTTCCGTGTCACTCGCGATCTTCAGAGTCATTTCCCACCTAAGTGGCTTAAGCAGCGGTTATCTGTATTCATTTCATACAATAATGTTGTAGAACAAGTCTTATCTCAGACGAACTGAGGTGGTAGTTTTATCAGATTCTGTTTCCTATCACATCCTGGAAGACTTGCCACATTTTTTGTTTCAATTGTCAGCTTTGGGAGTGTGGACTATACTCATTACCTTCCTTAAGTAACTCTATATACGTCTTTAATAATAAAACTCGAACTTCTGATTGACTTCGTCTCGACTGAGTAAGTTATATCTACTTCTAGTTTTATGTCTCTAAATGACTTACTAAATCACTCACCAAGACTACCTATTCATTACGAGCAAAACGTGCTCTCGTGGAAAAAGATCCTAATTTTTATCTCCGTTACAACGAGAGATACCACAACGTGTTATATTCTTCCCACAAGAAGTCAGTGGAGATCTCTCGTTGGATGACCCTGTACAATTAGTACATAGTCAGTGAGAACTAATTTTATCCCCGTTACAACGAGAGATACCACAACGTGTTATATTCTTCCCACAAGAAGTCAGTGGAGAATCTCTCGTTGGATGACCCTGTACAATTAGTACATAGTCAGTGAAAGCAGAGCTACGTTTGTGATCACTTCTAAATAGTTACATTTCAAAATGTTATTGCTCACATCAGGTACAGAAAGAAGTAGAAGCCTCGTTATCCTAAGCAAAACTTTGAAACTTACTAGACATTTGAAAAACATTACAGTGCGAGTTCTACATATTTGAATATTTAAAAAGTTTGTTGTTTTATCGGCTTCATTACAGGTAAATGTAACAATTTATGACTGACATTCTACATACAACCGAAGATCAAGTTATGGGCGTTTGTTTTAGAAGTAGAAATAACCAATGAATCAAATCAATGGATTACATATTTCAGTTTTCGAATATAATTTTCTGTCAACAAATAATATCGTTCATTGTAAGCCTTTTTTTTTTTTCTCAAATAAAGAAAACTATCACGGTACCGTGGGATAAGATAATAGCTATATTTAAGGTAGTAAAAAATCGTGAAAAAGTTATTAAGTTTTATTTTTCTTTCTCAGAAACAGAAATTCAATTCGAAATGGTCAGTAGATGGCGGTATAGTAGCGACAAACAAGGTTAAGAAATTCAGATCATTTTTATTCTATCAAACTTGAGGATGTTAAAAGGAAAAAAAAAACACTGAATAATTCTGAATATAAAATACAAGTTAAAAAAATAAACAACAACGAGTAAATTTCCCTAAACTTCTACTATTTGGTGTCATTTAAACAGAGACCTATATAGTTCTGTAAGCGACATTTAATGGTATGTATATAGGTACTTTCAACAATAACATCATCTTAAGCGGGACATGGATTCAACAGCCAGGTCAGAGACCCTTGGGATTCAGTTATCCTGATTTTGAAATACTGATCAGAGACAAGGCAGTCAGTCAGCAGCACTAGCCGCCACAACGGCTTTGCCAGACTTTGAACCAAATAATGGGATTGACCGTAACTCTGATAACGCACCCATAGCTGCAAAGCGTATTCAATGGAATCACTGCACGAATCTTGGACCTTCGGGTCCGGCGGCACCTAATACTTGAGATGACCAAGTGCAACGCTATCACAAGTCATCCATCCTCCGTAAATAAACAAAATAAAACACATAGTTACTATGCTTAACTTAACCGACCTGTAAGGTTCAGAAACAATGAACTTTGTACGCACACACACACACACTTAAAAATACATTTCAGAAATGCTCTTTGGTAAGATAGCGGAAACTGGACATTTTAGTTTACGCCATCCTGAGCAATTATAGTGATTAATTAAGCATGTTGAAAAAATCTAAGGAAATCAAAAAACACCACACGTACAAAGACAACTCTAACATGAATGTCTTCCACAATCTGACAGGCCTGACTCACATTGACTGAACTGTAAATAAAAGCGTATATTTGTATATGCAACGTTGCTACCCCATCCTACTTGTGATTATTTAAATTTAGCTGCTAAAATACTTATGTATTGTTTAAGCATCTGTTTGAAGTGTCGCACTTATCGTCAGTTACCACGTGTAAAGATTACAGTGTGTCCTAAAGTTGGCTTAAAGTGTATCTTTTTAAAAAACAAACATACTTATCATGGACGAGCGTGTGGAGGTGATCTGGATTGATCTGCTATAATGCTGTATAGAATATCAGGGCGAACAAAATTGTGGTATTGAACGAAAGGCCTCGTCGGCAGTGGATATAACAAATATACTTGACTAATTATTATACACTCTTTATTTTGACTGCTTGTTATTAAGCGCAAATCTACACAATTAGCTACCTGCGCTGTGCCCACTATGGGTATCGAAACTCGGTTTTTAGCGTCATAAGCCTCGAGACTTACCGACGAGTCACTAGGGGAACACTTTTTGTTAAAATTTTCCTTCAATTATTATTAATAATTTAGTAATGTGAATTTCTCTCGTTTACGCATTGGTCGTTTCACCTGCTCCGGGATAAAAAAAAAGACTAGCCTGCTGGTTCTTCAGTTCTTTTATATAATGATCAGGTTAATCTAAGAAAATAATAATATATATATATATAATAGTATTTATTACAATAAATAAATAGTGTTAAATTCCTTACCCTAATTCTGATGTCTTGTGACATAAAACTGATGAAAATTCAGAGTTCATCAACTTAGTCCAGTTCATGTAATGCAATTTATTAATTTATAAAGCGTTTCTACGTATGTCGGATCCAAGTTAGCCCTGGTATTGAACGAAAGGGCTCGTCAGTTCTTGGTACAGCAAATATACGTGGATGACATATTATCGCACGCTTTTCTTCAATTTCACTCTGAAGTTCTTATCGATAATTTCGACCATATTCTGTAAAAGTGTCTAGATATTAAGTTTATGCTAACCAATCTTATAACACGAATCTGGGTGAATAAATGTAAGCCGAAATAGTTCACCTTTGTCTAATTCTCTTTCTCATACACTGGGGTTAGGCCCTTGGACAAAATATAATAAAAAGGACCTGACATGGCCTGGTGGTTAGGGCGCTCGATTCGCAATCTGCGGGTCGCGGGTTTGAATCCCCGTCACCGCACATGCTCGTCCTTTCAGCCGTGGGGGCGTTATAACGTGACGGTCAATCCCGCTATTTGTTAGTAAATAGAGTACCCCAAGAGTTGGCGATGGGTGATGTTGATTAGCTGCCTTCCTACCAATCTATTACTGCTAAATTAGGGATGGCTAGAACAGATATCCCTCAAGTAGCTTTAATAAACGCAAGTCTAGACGATAAATCACAAATTAAACTAAATTTAAAGTCATCTTAAGATAGCTTTACACTACAAACTTGTGACACGATCTTAAGGCTTTTGTAATATTCGAACATTTATTTTAAACACTATCAAATCTGTACTTGCTTCTCCATTATTAATCTGAACTAGCATGCTGTAAGTGATTCGGTAGTGTGTCGTGCGGCCAAAACAACCTGCAGGACTCTGTCTTATTAACATGAGTGACAATTTAGCGATTTTCCACTTTCTGTAAGTCGATTTGGTTTGAATTTTGCGCAAAGCTACACGAGGGCTATCTGCGCTAGCCGTCCCTAACTTAGCA
>NW_013666905.1:123193-127148 GCF_000517525.1 Limulus polyphemus | reverse complement strand
CGGGGATTCGAATCCGCGACCCTCAGATTGCGAGTCGAGCGCCCTAACCACCTGGCCATGCCGGGCCTATCTATAAGTCGGACTGTGGAAATCCAAACTATCACATATTTCAGTGGAAGTGCTCTAATGGACCCTTACTTCACACACCATATTTCAAGGTAATTCATTAAGAAATGCACGAGATATAAAATATACAACCTTTCATTGAAGTTCTTCCTATTTTTTTCTTCTTCTCACCGAAAATACGGAAATTTATTTGATAAAAAAACATACTTAACTTTTATCGATTCATTTCAAACTTGGTGCACTGATAGCTCTTTACAACCTACAATTAGATGTCAAATTTGGTATAAATACAAGTCACATGTGCAAAGTTATTCAACAAAAAACGCTCAATTTTGACCAAAACTTTTGCGAACACATACGCAAAAAGCCACGTGAGTTCTCTCTCTCAGTCTAAAACTGTTACTACAGATTCACCTAAGAGTAAAAGTGGACCGTTTTTAGGTTGTTGTCATTCTGATTAATCTAGATTCCATGGCATTACTATAAAGGAAGTTATTCTGTTTTAGAGAGGAAAAAACTACCACCATATATTTTTAAAGAATCTGGTTGGTTCTCTGAAGTATAGGTCTGTTCCGAATATTTGGGTTGCGATCATATACTTAATGTTGGTTACTATCGAGTGTCATTTTCTTACTTGCTGTGGTTTGCTGATGTGTATTGACAAAAAAGTCATGATATCTAATAAAAAACACCTTACGAGTGATAAAAAGGTGTGGCCAAAAAAGGATTGAGCGTGTGACTTAAAGGAATGATATCATAATTGGCGACCAAACTGATAGCTACACTTATAACATCGATAGGAATTTTACAGCAAATATTCATTCATTAGTTAGACAGGCCGCGTATTTTGTTTTACCCACCATCATGCCCCAAGTTGAACCGCACCTTTTTTTCACACCTAAGGTGCTTATTTATGATTAAATCTAAATAACGCATCATGCCATATTTGACAGAGGAATTATTTACAAGCGAATCACAAAATAAAAAAAATATATCTGGTTTTTACTTTTGGTTTGTGTGCTACTTGCTTTTTTTAAACAGCAGACTTGCGGTGGCAAAAGTTGTCTGTCAATTTAATATCACAAAAAATGCGAAATATAATGTCAGAGAAAAAACCAACGGGTAAGGGTCACCAGGGTGAAAGACCTCAGTGGCACTAGGTGTAGTCTGGTTGAAATATTATATTCTTCTTTGCTTTTGCTCGTAAGTTCCAGAAATTACTACTGTAAATGCTTGACCAGTTCCGGAAACAAAAAGACTAGCTTGCTGGTTCGCCAGCTCGTCTCAATGATAGAAAATAAATAATATTGTGTGATTAATACTTATCCAAATTTTTTGTAAATGACTTAACTTGCGTCTCGTATTCCAGCTGGCCTGACGAGTTCTGGTATTGTACGAAAAGCCTCGTTGGTACTGGATATGGCAGATGAAGTGTGGTTGAAATATTGTAATATACTCTTCTTTACTTTCACTGATTAGTACTAATGTAGTGGCTTTTTTTTTTCTCGTTGACACTGTGATCGCTCCGAGAACAAAAAGACAAGCTTGCTGGTTCGCCAGTTTGTTTGTTTGTTTTGAATTTCGCGCAAAGCTACTTTCACTGATTAGTACTAATGTAGTGGCTTTTTTTTCTCGTTGACACTGTGATCCTCCGAGAACAAAAGACAAGCTTGCTGGTTCGCCAGTTTGTTTGTTTTGAATTTCGCGCAAAGCTACACGAGGGCTATCTGCACTAGCCGTCCCTAATTTAGCAGTGTAAGACTAGAGGGAAGGCCAACACCACCCACCGCCAACTCTTGGGCTACTCTTTTACCAACGAATAGTGGGATTGACCGTCACTTATAACGCCCCCACGGCTGAAAGGGCGAGCATGTTTGGTGTGACGGGGATTAGAACCCTCGACCCTCAGATTTCGAGTCGAGCGCCCCCTAACCATCTGGCCATGCCGGGCCGGTTCGCCAGTTATTCTGAACGATGAGTAAAGTTCGTTTAAATAAAATAATAAATAATTGAACAGAGTCAGAGAAAAACAAAAACTAGAGTCTACATTATGAAATGCAAGGACAGACTCAGGGGAACAAAAGGTCTGAGATAATTAAAGTGAAAATTAAAAAAAAAACATTTTTTGTACGATAGTACTGAAGTTTACATTGTTGTCAAGCTCATGCCTGACTCGTGAAGTTCTGTCATTTCAAATATTATTTTTAACAATGTGACAACCGCGACAATTTACTCTAGAACACAATGGATAACAAACAGACTTATCATAAGTTTAACACAAGTAATTAATTAAGTTTCCCGATTAATACTATTTAATGACTAACTCGGAGATAAAAAAACAACAAATAAATAATGACTTATCAAGAAAAAACATTCACAGCGAGTTTTCTCTCCACTCTGTTAGTACTAACACTAATCCACAAGAAGAGTGACAATAATTAACGAAAAAATGGTATAACAAGATCCCATTCGAACATTAAGATGAAAAAAGTGTCATGTTGTTATGAGCTATAATTAACTAAATTTCGATTTTTTTTTCTACTACAAACATACTTGTAAAATTATAAAATCATTCAAAAAAGACCCTGGGGGTCTAACAAGTTTTAAATCTTGAATGGGACATAGAAGAAAAAATACTGAAAATTCGCAAGTGGTTACTTACTGAACTTACGCTACCATTAATATTTCAAGAATACAATTATAAACATAAGCAGTGGAATTGGGAGGTGGGGGGGGGGGCACTTGCTAAGTGACCCTTTGAAAATTCGGAGCACATTCAGCAGCATAAATGCCGATTTGACCCTTAGACCAGTAAGCTAACCATCAGGCCATTGCCCAGCCATAACATATGGAGTTTATAACCTGAAATCTCGCCACGTGAGTTGGATCAATAGAAGTTGATCACACGAAACTTATCACACTGTTTTGTTGTTATTGTTGCTACACCCCTTATGAACAATACGATAAAACAATTCGAATGTATTACCAGGTGCTAAATACATATTTCGGTTTATTCGACCTAACAAGACTCCATAACTATCCAGACAAGGAAAGCTCACAAACTCGTTTCGTTCTCTATAATAAAGTAGCAAACATAAGCCTGTGAAGACTGGTAACATAAATCGCTTCGCTGTGGCCATGTGCACTTCTCCAGTCAAAATGAACGTTACATTTCTTTGAAGCAGCACCTGCAGATTTGGAAATTATTAACAAACAGCTGGTGGATATATTGGGAATTATGTTAAGCGTGTAACAAAATCAATTATTCTCTCTGTGTGTGTGTGTGTGTGTGTATGGTTACACTTTTAGAACGTGTCATTCAACTGTTGATAACCGAATCTATTAAGACTGACATGTATATAGGTATCCTCTATTCATCCATGTTTTATTTCAGTTCACCAACACATTTATGACATATAATATATATCAAACCACGTTGTTCAAAAACTGTTCCGCAGGAACGAAACATAACCAATATCCGACTACCAGTAACCTCACATTTAGGCTTAATTATGTGGGCCGATAACAGTTTTTTATTTTAAGATATGTTTATTTACACGTTACCTGTATACAAAGTAGGGAAAGGTAGAGGCTGGGTGTGAAAGTTCAACCTCTGTATAAACAGACGTGTGTGAAAGGTACTTATCTCACTATATACCACCCACCTCTCACTGACAGTCATCAGTGTGGTAATAATGATATACAGGGAAAATGTTATTGAAAAATAACACACACTGAGCATCTTTCGCGCTATTTGAAAGACAGTAATCCATTTATCATCTATAACGTTTTAAACAGTGATATAGTCGTAAATTTTAACTTAAACATATTTTAAAACTTAAAACAAATGTTCTTTTTATATATTTAACACAGCAAATAGAGCTTCTCT
>NW_013666905.1:121521-122264 GCF_000517525.1 Limulus polyphemus | reverse complement strand
TGGTTGACCTGACAAAGACAATGAAGTGGATCGAAATGCCTTCTAATCAGACTGCACTGTTAAGTGGTTGACCTGACAAAGACAAGGAAGTGGATCGAAATGCCTTCTAATCAGACTGCACTGTTAAGTGGTTGACCTGACAAAGACAAGGAAGTGGATCGAAATGCCCTCTAATCAGACTGCACTGTTAAGTGGTTGACCTGACAAAGACAAGGAAGTGGATCGAAATGCCTTCTAATCCCCAGTTCAGCAGTCAGGTAGTCCATTTCAACATCTTTCAAATGCATGCAGCAGTTCTGGATATCAAGATTGGCACATTAAGTTACCCCTCTCCCCCATGTACACGTAAGAAGGAATGCTCTCTGCAAGATGCGCAGGTTCACAGATTTTTATCCAGGTCGTCTGATAAATTACTTTCCCACTTTCCAACACGCACAGATGCATAGCATGCTGGGAAATAGGACACCTACTTTAAGTCCATTAGTCCCCAAAGGTAATAATACACGTTTCAGTTCAAAATGTCGACATAAACATTTAAGGGGTCACTGAGTCAGAACAGCGTGAACATGATTAACTACCCAAGATTTGATGCATCATGAACGTTATTATTATTATTTTATTAAAGTGAGAACAGAGATAACGCTGTTTATAGTTTATAAAATCACGGACGCAGTTCACATCAAATCAAAAAAAAAAAAATCTACCAAATTACATACAAAAGGCACGTGCACAGGAAAGGTAAA
>NW_013666905.1:118279-120521 GCF_000517525.1 Limulus polyphemus | reverse complement strand
CCTATCACTAAACAACATCAACTTCGTTTACCTATCACTAAAACATCAAACTTCGTTTACCTATCACTAAAACATCAAACTTCGTTTACCTATCACCAAAACAACAAACTTCGTTTACCTATTACCAAAACATCAAAACATGTGTACCTATCACCAAAACTACATCAAACCAAGTGTACCTATTACCAAAGCTATACCAAATCGCGTGTACCTAATCACCAAAACTATACCAAATCACGTGTACCTATCACCAAAACTACACCAAATCACGTGTACCTATCACCAAAACTACACCAAATCACGTGTACCTATCACCAAAACTACACCAAATCACGTGTACCTATCACCAAAACTACACCAAATCACGTGTACCTATCACCAAAACTACATCAAACCAAGTCTATCTATTACTAAAATTACATCAAACCAAGTGTACCTATTACCAAAACTATACCAAATCATGTGTACCTATCACCAAAACTACACCAAATCACGTGTACCTATCACTAAAACTACACCAAATCACGTGTATCTATCACCTAAACTACATCAAACCAAGTGCACCTATTACCAAAACTATACCAAAACATGTGTACCTATCACCAAAACTACATCAAACCAAGTTTACCTATTACCAAAACTATACCAAATCATGTGTACCAATCACCAAAACTATACCAAATCATGTGTACCTATCACAACACATCAAACCTTATGTACTTTTCACCAAAACTACATATACCTATTTATCAAAAACACGTCTATTATCTAAGCCTTATCAAGTCATCAAGGTTTACTTAACAGTGACAGATTGTAAGCCAGATCCCTCCCAGATTGTATGCCAGTGACTTAAATTAAACCGTATCCAGCCAAACGTAAATAGCGGTGATATAATTTTAGCCAGAGCCAAATGCCTTTAATGAACAGTGAGTTAAAACCGTGTGAATTGTCTTGGATAAAGAATACTACATATATATATATACATATGATACACAGAATTTTATCCCATTAGATCTGCGGAATTCTTACAGGGGGCGTTTCTGCCGTGAACTAATATTACTCCAACACTATAATTTGTCACGTAAAACCTTTTTTTTTAAATATATAATACGTCATATATTACTTACACCATACTTTACACTAGTATATGCAGAGCCTTCAAAGATGTTTTTACAAGAACCATTCAAGAAAACTAAAAACTAACGCAATTAAAATAAAATTGTCATTGTTCTCAAACTATCAAGTACCAGGGACGGACGCAGAAATTTAAAAAGGGGGTATTTCCAAAGCAGAGCAAACCCAAATGGGGGTATAAGGGCACTTTTATAAGTTACACACGTTTTACTTTCATAGTTTTATCAGGTTTGTAACTGACAGTAATTTGATATAAAAACACATTTCAAATGTTAGCCAGCATACAGAAGTTTTAAACTCATCAGACAGAGAAGATAAAACAACTAACAGATAAATTCCTTGAATTTTCTTCTGTTCTTGTCTTAACCAATCAGATTCTTCGAGTCAGTTCTACCACCCTGTAGTACGAGTATACTGCGTCCTAGCTATAATCAAAAACTCCCACTGTTACATGCAGTTACCGAGAAACGGTAGGCCTTTAATGTAAACACACCACAGAGAGAGAGGGTAATTACATATAACTTCATTAGAACTTTCATAAGAACGCATACAGAAAGTCTGGTAATTAAAATAAGTAATGAATAAATGATTAAGACCCCCGGAATCCCCAGGGGTTCTTCCTCTTAAGTGAAACGTAATTAAAAGAAGGATTATTTAGCAGCTGGGATGGTCTAAACATGTTCTTTGTTTTATGTCGAGAATTAGCAGTGATTCGCGACACAAATAAAGATTCTCTGAAGACGAAGAAAAAGAAATGAAACGTTTGAGATGTCTGATTCAAACACGCAAACGAAATGACATTCTGTTCTATACATAAACAGAAATTATATGTAAAACAAACAAACGAGGAACTGGATGTCATCGGATTTCGTGCACTAAGCAACTACAACTTAACTTATTCCGCCTCCTACTAAAAACATATGTATATTTACATGTATATACGTATCTATGTTTGTGTCCATAAGGTAACATCTGCGTTCTAAGTAGGAACATCAACATCTTAAATTGCGAAACTAAATTGGGTGAAACGCAACAGTAGGATTGTACCGACTCGGAGACCGCCTAAAAAGTGGGAACCCATAAGCTTATCTTGGAAGAAAATGTAGGA
>NW_013666905.1:114039-117803 GCF_000517525.1 Limulus polyphemus | reverse complement strand
GGGATTCGAACCCGCGACCCTCAGATTGCGAGTCGAGCGCCTTAACCACCTGGCCATGCCGAGCCTTTTGCCTTTGATAAGTGTGTGATAGCCGGGTTCGAACCTTTGCATAGCTTATCTTGAATGAGTGGTAGCAGAGGTCGAATCTATGCACAGATTATCGTGAGAAAAAATAATTCAGGAGCAGAATGTTATCTTTTATTGAATATGTGATCACCGTATTTAGAGGGATGAAAAAAAAAAGGTTTCCAGTGACCTTGAACATCTTGAGAAACCAATATACTGGTTACAAACTTATAACACTCCACTGTCTGAAAAGAGACATAACCTCATCACAGCTTTCATACGAACGCATACGGAAAGTCTGGTAATTAAAATAAGTACAGTGTAATGAACATCCTGAGAAAACCAACATACTGGTTACAAACTTATAACACTCCACTGTCTTAACACATTTTATTATGGCAAAATTAAATAAGATCTACCTACATTAACAAGTGTTATGGTAGGAACGCTTTATAGAAGCTGGAGAAGCATGGTATAAGTAATTATATTTGTCATAATACATCATATTAGGCCTATTAAGCCTTCAACGTAAACACCACATAGAGAGCGTAATAACACATAACTTCGTCAGAGTTTTCATAAAAACACGCACGGAAAATCTGGTATTTAAAATAAGTAATGCGTAAATGATTAAGACCCCGAGATCCCCTCCCTCTTAAGTGAAACGTAATTAAACAAGGACTATTTAGCAGCGGGGATGGTCTAAGCATGTTTTGAAAATCCGTAAGAATTTAGGCCTAACATAATGTCTTACGACAAATATAATTAATTGTAATCATGCTTCGCCAGCTTCTAAAAGGCTTTCACACCATAACAGTTGTTGTCGTAACAAACAGCTTATATAAATAGCATTCCGACCACTACCAGTGCTCGTTGTATCCCAGTCGACTTGAATAGCTCTGGATTGATTAAAACGCGGACCCGTCATGACCAGGTGGTTAAGACGCTTGACTCGCAATCGGGTTCGAATCCCCGTCACACCAAACTTATTATGTACGCTCTCTAAAATTCATAACCTTCAATAAATCAGATCTTTTATTATCTCTGGATTTACACAACGCTCTATATCAACACTTCTCACACTGGGGGTCAGCGGATCCACAGGGGTCCACGAAGGTACTCCAGGAGTTCATGTTAGAAATTGAATAAAAATATTTTAAAAAATATGATTTATAGAATAAAAAAAAATGTTCATAAAATTAAACTTATATGAATTAAAACAATTTTAACAACGTTTCTCAAACGGTAGTCAGCGGATCCGCAGGGGTCCACGAAGGTACTCCAGTCATGTTAGAAACTGAATAAAAAATATTAAAAAAAAGATTTATAGAATATTTTTTTTTTCGTAAAATTAAATTTCTACGAATTAAAACTATTTTAGAATAGAGCTTTTCGTGTCCACCAAATATTTTTTTCAAAACAAAAAAAAACATCGGTATGTTTAGGGTTCTGCGAGAAAAAATAAATTAAAAGGGGGGAGGGGGTCCTCGGGTTGCTAAAGTTTAAGAACTTTGTAAAATATTTTAGTTTATTAAAACCATAGTGGTCATTTGGGTAACGATGTCAATTTACTTGTAACAAATGTCTTCTTGAATTAATTATTTTGTAATTTATTTCTATTTACGTGTTTTGAAAAGTGGGTTTTCTTGGGTTACTAGGAGCTCTGTAGCATAGCAGAAATGAAACCAGTGACCACTGATCAGTGGTCTTTCAGTTACAGAGGTAACTGCAGACCGGAGAAATTAATACGACATATTAAGACAGCGGTGCTATAAACAGGGCGTTTGTGTTTCACATCCGCCTTTCTATGATCTTCGGTGCTATATACGGTCACGTGGCGTTCCAACAGCGTAATGATTGATTCTCATCTTTGGATTCACACGATCAGATCTATGTATAGTTTGGTTCATTTAACCTTGCATCACTCTAGAACGTAAACACCAAATATATTGTTATGGTATAGCGACGTAAACTGTTTATTATTGTAAACACCAAATATATTGTTATGGTATAGCGACGTAAACTGTTTATTTAACCTTGCATCACTCTAGAACGTAAACACCAAATATATTGTTATGGTATAGCGACGTAAACTGTTTATTTAACCTTGCATCACTCTAGAACGTAAACACCAAATATATTGTTATGGTATAGCGACGTAAACTGTTTATTTAACCTTGCATCACTCTAGAACGTAAACACCAAATATATTGTTATGGTATAGCGACGTAAACTGTTTATTTAACCTTGCATCACTCTAGAATGTAAACACCAAATATATTGTTATGGTATAGCGACGTAAACTGTTTGTTATTACATTCCATTACAAAAGCATTGTTTGTTTTATCGAAATGCTATACAATGAACGCTGTTTACCGACGGGAATCGAGCCCCCGATTCTACCGTTGTAAGCACGGAAACCGTTATATAAGTACTTATATCTGTAATGACAAATCTGTAAGTATTCGTAGTTAGGCTTAAACAAGCCTGCAAAGTATCAAGTCGGAGCCAGTAATAATGCACGATTTTAGAATTTTTTGTAAAATAGGTAAAAACTTGTTTGTTGAATGTCGCATAAAATTACTCGAAGGCTAGCCGTCCCTAATTTAGAAATGATAAACTATAGGGAGAGCAGCTAATTAACACCACTTACTGTTAACTCTTAGGCTAATTTTTAACAACGAAAAGTGGCGTTGATTGACTGTCACATTATAACGCCCACACGATTGAAAGGGTGTGAATGTTTATGGGATTCGAACCCACAACTCACAAATCGCGAGACGAGCACCTTTATCACCAGGCCAACACCAGGACAGATGGAAACTTTTGGTCCCACAACTGCAAACACGATATTCGTTTAAAAACTAAAACAAAAAATTATAGAAACCCAGCAAGTCGAAACCATCACGTGCAATCCTCACAAAAAACGGCAACATCGTGACATGCAGGTGTATTACTGACATCAATAAAACTTCATAACGTAATATAAGACTTAATTAAGAACAATAGGCCCATTACACTACCTAAATTTTCAGCTTTTCGCTAACTTATTTGTGTATGTGTGTGTGTTTCAGCTGTCTGTGTTTAACAAACTGACGTCACACGTACTAAAACATAACTACAGATGTTAACCCTAAACTTTCCGATGGGATACAGTAACTCCATCGGCTTTTTAAACACATTTTTTATTACAATTTACGCTTGGAAGTGCAAGTATTTGCTGGTTAAAAGGCCCCTAAGTACATGAGTCACACTCACAAACACACACAATTAAATAAAACACCGTCATTATTGCAATTAATCTATACCAATTACTCTTGGAGTCCTTTACCTACATGTTTTACACATACAGTTAGTGATTCGTCCAATTTCGTTGGTCAGTTCTTTACATAAAATGGCTCAATATATACATGATCAAATACATGGACCTTTTCCCCGGTAGAGTGCGATATAAAAACTAGTCCGTAATTTGAAGTTTAACCAGGCCCGCCAAGTTGAATAATTATTATCATTAGTGATTGAAACGATGAACTGTCGAACACCACTTGATCTTGTGTTCCAAGACTTTCCTGTAAATTACAGTACAGTCCTTTGTGTTAGAGCAGAATAATTTTAACGTGTATAAATACAACATTAAATGTGGTTTTATTAACAATCAGGAAGAGTTATAATGGTACACGTTTGTAATATACTGTTTT
>NW_013666905.1:109137-113275 GCF_000517525.1 Limulus polyphemus | reverse complement strand
TAGTGTATATATATATACATATACACTAGTCAGTATATATATATATACCATATATGAGTACGTGTATACACCACGCTCATGCACAAACCTCTAGTGTTAATTTAGGCTTACGTGAATACTTGAGCAAGAAAGAAAGGGGCTTACAAAGGAAGGGTCTGTTTCGCGATTCTACCATTTCCAGCTAGACTGGTTTAACGCAACACACTCAGGCTAAATATTATAAGCATTTGTAAACAACTCGTTGAACTTTACACCCATCAGCTGACCTGGCTGGAAGCCAAGGCTAAGAGCTGCTCGATTCGTACGAAATTGGAAAGGAGTGTCTGTCAGGATTACACTGGTGTAAAATTACTTTCACCTTTCACCACCGCGTTGATTTACAATACAGTACGTATCTAAAGATTACACAGAGGTGTTAATTCGCTGCTTCTAAGATGAAAAACTGATCACTTGACAACGTTATCAAACTGTTGAAAACCTTGCAAGCAAACATACTTACCGACAGTGATGACGTCTGTGCATACAAAACAGGAATAAAAGCATGCAGCGATGAAGTAAGAATCACAACGTCATGCTGTTTTGTTTTTTTCTGTGTGATTAAGATAACGTTTCTGCACCATATATAAACATGGACAAGAAAAGCCCAAAGAGTTAAATCTAGATGACATAAAACGTACACGTAAGTTTTGATATGCAAAACAATTATGTGTGTTAAAAATACGCGACTCTAAGGAGTATGAAATACGATAAGAATATTTTTCAAATATAAATTAGTACACAGTCACATAAATATGTAGTTTTAATATAATTACAGGCAAAAAAAAAACAAAAAAAAAACGCCTGAAATCAAACCAATGTTGCTAAGCAACCCAATTCTGTGATAGGGCAAAGTTTGATCTAGACAGGCATCGGTATTTCCATTTTCAAATCCTAGAGAGCTATCTGCACTAGAGCCGTCCCTAATTTTACAGTGATAGACTAGAGGGAAGGTAGCTAGTCAAGACCACCACCACCAATTCTTGGGCTACTCTTTTACTAATTAATAGTGAGATTGAGCGTCACATTGTAACATCCCACGATAGAAAGAGCGAGTGTGTTCAGTGATAGGATTCGAACCCCCAGACTGCGAATCGAGTGCCCTAACCACCAGGGATTAGCGTATCTACACTTTAAAGTATAAAAGTAGTTTGGTTTGAATTTCGCGCAAAACTACTCGAGGGATATCGGTCTGTGTTAGCCATCCCTAATTTAACAATAATAGACTAGAAGGGAGGCAGTTAGTCAACACCACCCACCGACAACTCTTGGGATACTCTGTGCCAACAAATAGTGGAATTGAATATCACAGTATCACGCCCCTTCGACTGAAAGGGCGAGCATGTTGCGAGTAGAGTGCCCTAACCACCAGGTTATGCCAGGCCCACTTGTAGAGAAAGTCATGAAGGACTAATCTACAAAAGGTGGAAACGATTAACCACCAGGCTATGCCAGGCCCACTTGTAGAGAAAGTCATGAAGGACTAATCTACAAAAGGTGGAAACGATTAACCACCAGGCTATGCCAGGCCCACTTGTAGAGAAAGTCATGGAGGACTAATCTACAATAGGTGGAAACGATTAACCACCAGGCTATGCCAGGCCCACTTGTAGATAAAGTCATGGAGGACTAATCTACAATAGGTGGAAACGATTAACCACCAGGCTATGCCAGGCCCACTTGTAGATAAAGTCATGGAGGACTAATCTACAAAAGGTGGAAACGATGACGTTTTGAAACTTTTCCGTCTTTGGACCTGAATAAGAAAGTCTTCTGAAATGTCCTTTCTACCAAAGTATTTGTGTGTGTGTGTGTGTGTGTGCTACTAGCCCCGATGAGGCCGCAACAGTGAAACGCTGGATGAAAGAAGTTGTTTTTTTCCTCTCTAATATTATTGCAAAAAACGTCTGAATCCTTCCAGAATACGAATTCTAAAATACAACAAAAATTTTCATTTCATATATGTTTATAGTTGGGAAAACAAAAAGAAAGCAAATGAAGCTCAAGCACGTGTTGTTGGCGGTGACATGAAGGAGCATGCTTGGAGTGCCGCCTGGTGGACAAAACCCGGAAGACGAGAAACGTCGTGGTGGTCTGGAGTTTTGCACAAGTAGAAATTTTGTTTCAAAAGGGAATTATCAGTGCGTGGGACGAAGTCAGCTGTGCCTTGTAATAAATACAAAATAAACAGTTGCCGGAAATCTAAATAAACTCATGATGGGTCGACACGTTTTTTTTTTTAATTCACAGAATAAAACGTGTTTTGGATTATCTTCCTCTGTTATTCATGATATTTTATTCTTTATTTCTGTAGGTAAAAAACAACAGTATGAAACCAGAAATCATGCTATACAAGTCACATTTAATGATTATATACAAGGTAATAGGCGTTAAGTGTACAAACTGAATTAATTAAAAAAGGAAGTACGAGAAAAAATATCCATTATACCCCAATTTTATATCTTATATATTATTTGAACTAGTTTCAAAGACGCAACAAAGCCTTCTGTATTTTGTGTCTGTAGTCCACAGCTTAATGTAGTAATATTGTACGTTACGATTTCTGTAG
Source organism: Limulus polyphemus (assembly GCF_000517525.1). Lineage (NCBI taxonomy): Eukaryota > Metazoa > Arthropoda > Merostomata > Xiphosura > Limulidae > Limulus > Limulus polyphemus. Next base: position 110,670 of record NW_013666905.1, on the reverse strand, counting down.
CACACGCACACATATACACAGATATTATACACACATATACATATATCCGGGGGTACACTCTAAGCGCATCCTGACAGTCAAGCATGTATCCTGTTTCCCAGGGAACATCGTCACAGCTGTCGGTCTGCTAGACTTCCATTTTGAAAGGAAAGAACATTTAGCACATATCAATTGTAACATCTGTTTGTACGTGCACAGATGATCGTAACCATCATTTCTGTCTTAAGCACAAATCTTCACAAACAACAACAATGTAGCCTTACACATATACAAACACGAGTCACCTAATATGCACTGTTACACTTATTTATATACGACTCTTATTGTCGAAATTAACCTATAAATCGGTGAAGTTAGTGACACGTGACTCGTTATCTTTGAAAAACAAAAATGAAACCAACTAGACACCTGTGAGTTTCTAGCAGCAGCACTACTATAATGCGGAACTGTCTTCTGATCAGAGGTGAACTCAAACTACTGTCAATCTTAGTGAAGCGTGATAACATCATCAGTTGGGTGTTTCCTGTTGACTTCCTGAGTTACTCCCATATATATATATATCTCGATATACTAGTTTTAAGGGTCCAGGTGGCGCAGTTTTGGCTTCGACCTCGGTAATAAATCCAAGCCTACAGCTGTCAAGTCTCCGAGAGTAGGTGTTACACCGACAGCATCAGCACAAACATGACATTTGGTGAGAACCACGGTATATTTTGCCGTCTCTGAGATGTTGCAAAATGTCGGGCAGTACTCTGTTGGGGGGAGACCATTTTCTCTTTGGATGGTCATTAGTTCCGCTTGAGAAACTTAGGAGGGTAACCTTACACCGAGCTCATGTTTTGATTATTTTACTATCATATTCGTGACAGCAAACGGAGACACGACTAACGAATGCGGAAATACTGTTGTAAGATCGTTTTCTTACTTAAACAACAATAGTGGTAAAACTTTATTTACAGTTGCCAAGAACAGATTCTATTGGCCATTAACAACTGATAACGGCAAGATTTTACTTCTAATTTGAAGTATCAGGGGTTGTAATTTTTGACAATGGAGATGCTGTATGGATACATCAGAATATAACGTTTCTATTTACTGGCTGACAATGGAGATGCTGTATGGATACATCAGAATATAACGTTTCTATTTACTGGCTGACAATGGAGATACTGTATGGATACATCAGAATATAACGTTTATATTTACTGGCTGACAATGGAGATACTGTACGGATACATCAGAATATAACGTTTCTATTTACTGGCTGACAATGGAGATGCTGTATGGATACATCAAAATATAACGTTTCTATTTACTGGCTGACAATGGAGATGCTGTATGGATACATCAAAATATAACGTTTCTATTTACTGGCTGACAATGGAGATACTGTATGGATACATCAGAATATAACGTTTCTATTTACTGGCTGACAATGGAGATGCTGTATGGATACATCAGAATATAACGTTTCTATTTACTGGCTGACAATGGAGATGCTGTATGGTTACATCAGAATATAACGTTTCTATT
>NW_013666905.1:107143-108338 GCF_000517525.1 Limulus polyphemus | reverse complement strand
GGCTGACCATCAACTAGATTATGACCTAATGACTAATATTATAAGTCAAAAGCTGACCATCAACTAGATTATGACCTGATTATAATAATAGTCTGGTCAGCCTTTGACTTCCTACTACTGGTGTGACCATCCTTTAAAAGTTCAAAAGCCAGAAAAATAAACTACAAACCAGTAAGGCGGCCCAACTTTCAGTAATGGTAGTAACCAACAGTGCTCTTCTTAATGTTTTTTTTTTACCTTTAATTACACCAGTACAGCTGTTAAACAGTCGAGGAGTTGATGGGAAGTTTCGTTCTGCCATGTGTATAAACAATGAAAATAGGCAGAAGAAGTACTGTCCACGCAGAAATAAGAAGCATTCCAAGTACAACTGTAATCACCGAGGAGCCCCACGAGAATCGCGTGACGCCAGTTGACCACCTTTGTGTTAAAGTTAAATGACTATAAGCAGAGGACAAAGACAGACGACGTATCAGATCAAGGCCAAATTACTTTATCAAAGACAAAAGGTCAAACGAATGAAGAAAACCCAGAGACTCGCCGATCGCTCATAGGATAAGCACCAACGCACGCACTGGATTTCCGTCCATCTTTCATAAAATCAGTCGAGAAACAAGATGTTTGGAGTGTGTGTGGAGACGAAAAGAAATAACCAGTATCATCATTGGCCGTGTTTGCCTTGAATAGATAAGGACGCGAAGTACAATCTCAGAAGAGTTTCGAAAAATAAATAAATCAAAAGAATTTACGACATTCCAAACCTGTAAAAGGTGGTCCTATTCAAGACCACGTCATGCCCCTTCCTGAGAACTTCAGATCAGTGGGTGAGCACGATAGGGGCTTACACATTATTATTTGTAAGGCGCGCGCATGTGTAATATGCGTATACTTCTTACCGCGTATATTGTCTCCCTAAAGTTAGACACCAGGTGGTGTATTTTTAAGATAAAATATTACATTTCTGTCAGTGTGTTTAGAACAATAAGCAAGAAAACAATGCAAAATCTAAACTGAAAACTGTGTATGCAGATGAAAGTGATAATTTATCTTGAACTGGAAGGTTCTGACTGTCGGGCATCTTGTTTTGAATATTATGTTATGACAACGTTTAGGGACACTTGCCTCAAAGACTTGTAGAAGGAATACGCAAGCGTCCCGAAACGTTGTCATAATATAACCTTCAACGCAAGAAGCT
>NW_013666905.1:105211-106143 GCF_000517525.1 Limulus polyphemus | reverse complement strand
GTCATAATATAACCTTCAACGCAAGAAGCTCAATGTCGGGCATCCTGTTTTCAATATTATGTTATGACAACGTTTCGGGACACTTGCCTCAAAGACTTGGAGAAGGAATACGCAAGCGTCCCGAAACGTTGTCATAATATAACCTTCAACGCAAGAAGTTCAATGTCGGGCATCTTGTTTTGAATATTATGTTATGACAACGTTTAGGAACACTTGCCTCAAAGACTTGGAGAAGGAATACGCAAGTGTCCCGAAACGTTGTCATACTACAACTTTCAACGCAAGAAGTTCAATGTCGGGCATCTTGTTTTGAATATTATGTTATGACAACGTTTCGGGACACTTGCCTCAGAGACTTGGAGAAGGAATACGCAAGCGTCCCGAAACGCTGTCATAATATAACCTTCAACGCAAGAAGTTCAATGTTAAAAACCTTCCAGATAACGCCCTCTTGCCAACCACGTCTTTCAAACATAATTTATGTAGGCTGTTAAAGAATAATTACAAATTATGTTACACGTATTCATCTATTTCAGTGCATGTAGGGTTAATAAAATTTTCTCTGAAATGATTACTGAAATTATTTTTAAGGTAAGTGACAAAAAGAGCAATTAAGAAGAAGGCCTATACGGCTGGAAATCAATACTTGAGATCACGATACGAGGGTTAAAAACATGTACAGTATCATTCTAAACCGGTCCATTACCGATTTTAAACAAGAAAACCAATAAAATTATGTCTACAGTTTGTTCTAAACAAATATATTCAGAGATGAATGTCTCATGTGGACTGGTAAAAACTAATTCAAAATCACAACTCTAATGACGTGTTGTCAACTATAAATACAATGGCGAATTCCATCACATCCTGCGAATAAAACTTAAAATTAAAATAAAATAAGTATATATATATACACACACACACACACACAC
>NW_013666905.1:85751-104765 GCF_000517525.1 Limulus polyphemus | reverse complement strand
CACACACACATATATATATATATATATATAGAGAGAGAGAGAGAGAGAGAGAGAGTATCGTCTTCTACTGTTCTCACTTTTAGAGCACCCTTTGACATATAAGAGTAAGGGCTTCATTTGTTTGTGAAATTTTCGCGAAAAGCCACTCGAGGGTTAAAGTGCCTTGAAAACAAGTATCCACTCCCCTGCAAAGTTTCCATATTTTGTTGCTGTCTGAACTTGCAATCATGAAACTTTCAAATGAGACTTTATATTTAGAATCTACAAGATCTATTCCAAAATGAGAAAGCTAAAAAAGCGCTGATATTATGTAAGTAAGTTAGATTTTCAAAGAAAATTAGAATATGCGCACAAGTACTCAACCCCTTTGCTACGGCAATCCTAAATCAGTTCAGGTTCAAAATATCAATTTGAAAGGTCCCAAAATTAGGGTAATGATCTCTGTCTGTGTGTAATCAAAGCGGTTTAACTTGACTTCAGAGTAATGCATCTGTTCAAGCCACAACTCACATAGTGATAGGACAAACCATCCATGAATACCAAGGAGCTTTCCAAACAAGTTTAGAATAACAAAGCTGGCCTGTATGGGTTAGTGGGAAGAAAGAAGCCATTACTGGAAAGAATTATCTTAAATCTTGTATGGAGTTTGCGACAAAGCATGTAAATGATACTGCAGACACGTGGCAGACGATTCTGTGGTCAGAGGAGACAAAAATTGAGTTTTTTGGTCTAAATTCGAAGCATTACGTCTGTCACAACACAACATCACCCATTTAACACCATTTCAACTGTTAAGCATGGTGGTGGCAGCATCATGTTATGATGATGCTTCTCATCAGCAGGAACTGGGAAGCTTGTCGGGATTGAGGGGAAGATGGATGGTGCAAAATACAGGTGAATCCTAGAGGAACGCCTGATTGAGTCAGCCAAGAATCTAAAATTGGGTCGAAAATTCACATTTCAGCAGGACAATGACCCGAAACACAAGGCCAAAACCACACTGAAGTGGTTTCAAAAGAAGAAAGGGATTGTCCTGGAGTGGCCCAGTCAAAGCCCTGACTTGAATTCCAATAGAAAATTTATGGCGAGACTTGAAGATTGCAGTCCATCAACGATCCCCAACGAACTTGTCAGAATTTGAGCAATTTTGCCAGGAAGAATGGGCAAAATTTACACCACCCCATTGTCCAAAGCTGGTAGTGACCTATCCAAAAAGACTCACAGCAGTAATTGGTACCACAGGTGATTCCACCAAGTACTGACTTAGGGAGCTGAATACTTATGCAATCGGCAACTTTTAATTTATATATTTTCTTTGCAGGTTTTGCTAACATTCAACCTCCTTCACACATAACAATGTTAAGTTTGATCATTAGAGTTTTGAATAAAAACGAGTTCATTAAAAAAAAAATGGTTTATATCATTTGTATTTCATCACAATTTGCATTATTGGTAGAGGGTGAATACTTTCGCAAAGGCACTGTATCTGTGTTAGCCGTCCCTAATTTTGAAGTGATAAGACTCTTGGACTTTTTTTTTTTACCAACGAATAGTGGGATTGACTATCACGTCATAACGCTCACACGACTGAAAGGGGCGAGTATGTGTGGCAATACTTACAAGTGCAAGGCTTCCATATCGTTACCCCCCCCCCCCCAATAGTAAAAAAAGTCGTCAAAAATACTACCAAAGTTTCTTTCCTCTTCAAACAGCTTTCTCCCATACAGCCATTTTCTAAATAGCTGCTACATTCAGCAAAACGCTGAGACGCTTAAAACTACAATTCTAATCTATTTCTACCTTATGCAATGTCCAATGGTACTATTCATACCTTGAAATTAAAACGTGATGAAGCACAAAGAAAATTGTTATAAGTAAATAGATATTGTGACATGTTTACACGTGCTCATGTTATGTCAAACAATATTATTCAAAAGTATTAAAGATGAAAAAAATATACAACATGTAGACTAATAACAATATAATTGCCTACAAGTAACACGTGCTATTGAAAACACGGAATCTCAAGTCACGCTGTATATATAAGACGATAAGCGTTAGCACGTGACTAAATAAAACTCGCCACAAAAAGATTTTCTTCGTTGTTAAGCCCAAAGCTACATATAGAGCTATCTGTGCTATGTCATTCAAGAGTATCGAAACCCAATTTCGTTTGGTTTGTTTTGAATTCCGCGCAAAGCTACAAGAGGGCTATCTGCACTAGTCGTCCCTAATTTAGCAGTGAAAGACTAGAGGGAAGGCAGCTCGTCATCACCACCCACCGCCAACATTTGGGCTACTCTTTAGAACAGCGGGATTGACCGTCACAAGGGCTGAAAAGGCGAGCATGTTTGGTGGGACGGGGATTCGAACCCGCGACCCCCAGATTGCCAGTCAAGCGCCCTAACCACCTAGCAATGCCCTCAGACGTATTGATAAAGCCACCGAGGGAAGGGGGGGGGGTGTATTCAGTGTTTAGTAATAAAAAAATCGTGTTAAAAGCGAAATAAAATAATATGTACAATGCATCTGTTTACAGATTAAGATAAACGTGCGTTAAACGCTTCTGTATAATGAAAGTACAAAGTAATACATTAAAATTAAACGATTTTTTTTTAAAATTCCGATGAAATGTTTGTTTTGTGATTATACATTGTAAAAACAGCATATTTAAGTGCAAAGTGAGGGCTTGGTGCTTAGCCCACAGGATCGAATCCTTATTTTTTTTGGCGCTGAGCTACCGGAAGAGAATGGGCAGCAAAAAGTAAAACTATAATAAAAGAACCTTTAGTTTCGCCAAGTTTTAAGCTTTCATATATATATATATATAAAGGAAAAGAAAAAAGTACACAGCTTTGAGAGCAATCAAAAGTTACCATATGCTCTTAATATAATCTCTTCCTTCGAAAGAAGAACATCGTAATTGGTTAGAACTTGCAGGCTTGACATGCATCGCCCTTATGTTTTTATTTTTCAATACATATTTTAATAAAATAAATATCCAGATGGCGGGAGAGTTTAGGCTAAAACAACACAGTAGCCAGCCGGAGCAAGGGTTATTCAGTGTACGTTTTATTACAGAATATAATATCAGATTCTAAACACGAATAAATGCCCACTACCTATTTCTTGCTTAAATGATTTTCACTTCGCCTTATCATTCAACTTAAACTTCCAGTATTAAAAGTTGCAATTAAACTGATATTTCAACCATACTCACGCAATGACGCATACAGGCGCTGTTGATATCCGTATGTCGTAATTTTATTAGAGTTATGCAATACTTAGACATACTTTAGATCATAAATTCATCTACGTACTTAAGTATTCACGTGCGCACGTCACGAATTCTAAGTGACAGGAGCAGTATTCTCCACGTGCGTGACTAAAAATGTTGATTTCTCACGCTCGCCAAGTTTGTTCTGTATTATTTAAACATATCTAGGCTTAAGCGGATTTCCCTGGGGGGCAGGTCTTGTTCGCCTTACTTGTCTCATGGCGAGACCAACATTAATAAAACACAGCATGCAAAATTCTTTTCTGTACAGCCTCAACAGTGCTAAATCGAGACTAACTACACACAGGTGTCAGTCGTCTATTCAGAGCTGCTTTATTCCAGTAATGCATGTAATTTGTACTACTAACTGAACACTTTAAAAAGTATTACAAATTTCTGAAGAACTCTGATTCAAATTTCATCACTAGTCATTATATACTTCTAGTATAACAGGTTTATTTCTTTAACACGAGAGCTAGTCTGAAGATCCTCTCTCAGTGCTTCTTACTGTGGTATGAGGTCTAGCTCGAAGAACTCTCTCATCCAGTATTTACTAAAGATCGTATATCCTCTTACTCACCACAAAACTACACGATGCCGTGCCCAACACGGGTATCGAAACCTGGATTTTAGCGTTAAAAGCCTTCACACTTGCAGCTGAGCCGCTAGGGGGCGCCGGAAATTATACCTTGAAAGATTATTATACTAATAAATTATTTGAAATAAAAAGAAACCCACGGGTGTTGTACAAAGGCTACTCTAACAAACAACTTAATCCTCCCCCCCCTCTTTTTTTTTTAAATTGTTAACCGGGAGGCATTAAGGAGAAAAACAAGTGTATTTATTATAATAGAACGGGTGAAATGTACTCAGACGCATTATTTCGCACGAGGTTTTTTCTCTTCTTCGTTTTCCCACATGTTTATCAGGTCCTGTAAGAACCACCCACAACAACAAAAACCAAGCGCAGAAAAATGGGGGTTCAGTGACTGAAGTTTTCCTAGGTTCACCGCCAATTTCTAAACTAGCAAGCGTAAACTTGTTTTTTTATTATGTGAATTCTGTTCAGAAGGTGTGAAAATTCTATATTGTTTGTTTTCTTTGAGCTAGGCAATGATTACTGTTTTCCAAACGGCGATTTAATCCTTTATATATATATATATTATTATTATTGTTGTTGTTGTTACTATAGGAGATGACGAATTACTCAAACTTACAACAATAAGATACTGACTTCCTTTACATTGTTACTTTTTTTTATCATCCAACCGTACTTGTATGCGTTTTTGAGACCGTGAATCTTTCGAGAAAACTTGTGGTTCGTGATCTGAAAAGAATCACATTTAGCAGAATCAAAAGAGGTACTTGTATACCATGGTAATCTTGTTCACACTGTTCAAATATCCATAATAAAAATAACTTTTTATTTTAGCCAACGTTTCGCATCGCGGTTTCATCAAGGGTAGTAGTACAAAAGCTGTTCCGATTTGAAAATTTGGTTTGGTATATCTTGAATTTCGCGCAAAGCTACACGAGGACTATCTGCGTTAGCCGTTCCTTATTTAGCAGTGAAAGACCAGAGGGAAGGCAGCTAGTCATCACCACCCACCGCCAACTCTTGGTCTACTCTTTTACCCACAAATAGTAGGACTGACCGTCACATTATAACGCCCCCACGGCTGAAAAGGCAGACATGTTTGGTGTGACGAGAACGTATGGCCACCATAATGTAAGCAGGAGATCATTTGGTGATCTTTGAAGTATTTATGGATAATTTATATAGTTTATTGTAGTGAATTCGCCATTATTAAACAGTGGGAATTAAACATACATATACACACACACACAATGATGATTCACGGGCGGAAAGAACAAAAACAGGCGTGGTTATATATCTTAATATCATAAACAGGATCAGTAACCTACAACACATTTTTTGTATGGCAGCGTTCCCCAAAATGTGATGCGCACCTCCCTAGGGGGTCGCAAATGATCTCTTTGAGAGCGAGTGATTATGAAAGCCAATAGTGCAATAATGTAAAATTGTGTTTTAATATATGATTTTTATTAATGAAAATAATAATTACAGCAATGCGTATCCGTGTATTACATCTCGTCATTCAATTTATTCTTTCATTCATTAAAAAAAAAAAAAAGAGGGGGGGTCGCGCAAGAAAGCATATTTATTAAAAGGTGGCGTGGATGACAAAAGTTTGGGAAACGGTGTTGTTTGGGGAACCACTACAAAGATTAGAGGGGCACTCAATTGAGCACATAACTCCGCCACGCAACGCTGATCACATTCGGCTTTCAAAAAATATGAAAATGTGTCCGTATGTACGTCGCTTTCAACGGACACGCACCATTTTTGGCAGGTCAATGAGAAATAATATTCTACATATGTCCACCAAGTTTCATCACAATCCGATCATTTTGGACTGAGTCATAGAGCAAAAATAATGTGAAAAATCGGTCCCCATGTTAACAGATGGGGATCTTTTGGATTTTCGTGACCCTGCTCCTCCAAAAACTAATCACTTCTAAATTGGATCATAGTCCGAATTTATACTAACTTTCGTCGAAATCCATTCAGACGTTTTCGAGAAATCTTGCTGACAAACACACACACACAGAGGGGTGAAAACATAACCTCCGTCCACCAAAGGCAATAAAAGTCCTGACAATCAAAAGAACACTTCCTGGATTGGAAAATGATTTTAAAGATAGAACGTCAGTCGCCGCTTCAGTGTCAAATCACTCGTGGTATAATAACAAAAGGTGAGTGAAACCCGAGAGGAGGAGGAGTACAACTTCGCTCATTGAACTATGCAGGTAAAGTGGATTCGGTTATGTATGTGCTGAATATAACAATAAACAGAGGTTCAAATACCGGTGGTATGTTATAGGTTCGGTTTGGTCTTATGCACAGATTATACATCATTAAAGTCTCTCTTCCTTTTTTTTTTTTTACCAAGTCGTCTATTGAAAGAACAAACCACTGTAGTTCTTTCACCAGGCCAAGGACTTTACAGTGCAACGTACTAATCTTGAAGCCCAACGGCGAAAAGCTCGTGCAACATTACTTGGCACGAGCTCGCCATGCACCAACCAAGTAAATCTTCAAGCTATCGTGAGTAAATACAGGCTTGAGATAATTACAAATTCGGTATTCACAGGTGAACAAGTTCAACTACGCACTGATACAGTTAAGTTTAAAATAATATTTACATATTAGCCACTTCGAAAATAGTGTGTTAAATACCTAATGAATACAAAATAAAATAAGTAAAGTCAGTTTTGTAACATCTTTTCAACACACAATACTAATATTGTTATTTCTTAAAATGGGTTATAAATGTATTCAACAGCAGGTTTAGGGTTAGGATGATTTCAATATAACAAAAACGCTAAGAAACAAAAGCAACTAAATGTGTGAGACAAGTGCTCTTGACTAAACATATTTGACCCTTCATCTTTGAATTGACCTTCACAACATGACAGAGGTTAAATAGCGTCACATTTGTGACAAGATTGTCACTTTCGGTTGCTTTCAAGATGGCGGCCTCCTGATATGGACATCTTGGATGACGTCACATCCCTCAGATGGTGCAATTATGACATATTTTCCAGCTGATTTCGAGTGAGTTGAGGCTCAATTTTATCCAAGTATTATTTTATATTTTAACGTATAATTAAAATATGCATAAAAACGATTCATTACCGTTTAATATCAATGTCCAATGGTATGTTTGTATAACAATATATGTGCGATTGCATTAATTAACAGAAAAGTCTGGAACCACAGGTGATTTGCACCTTTTCTTAATTTCAGATGCGTGACTGATTATGGCGCCGTCAAAGCATGGGAAGGTCGAGTTAATCCTGCTAATAGCGGAAGGTTGCTGCCGAATTTAATGCACGCCACCCAGAAAGGTTTGGTTTGGAATTCGCGCAAAGCTACACGAAGGCTATCTGCGCTAGGCGTCCCTAATTTAGCGGTGTAAGACTAGAGGGAAGGCAGCTAGTCATCACCACCCGCCGACCGACAACTCTTGGGCTACTCTTTTACCAACGAATAGTGGGATTGACCGTTACTTTATAACGCCCCCATAGCTGAAAGGGGCGAGCATGTTTGGTGGGACGGGGATTCGAAGCCGCGACCCGCAGATTGCGAGTCGAGCGCCCTAACCACAAGGTCATGTCAGCCAGAGAGAGAGAGAGAGAGATAGAGGACCCGCAGATTGCGAGTCGAGCGCCCTAACCACAAGGTCATGTCACCCAGAGAGAGAGATAGAGAAGAAAGATCAGAGACACCGAACAACTGAAACAGCGGATTCGCGACGAGTGTCGGACCATTGACAATAACAAGAATATGTTTCGCAGTGTTCAAAGAAAATGTAAATACCGTCTTCAAACTTATTTCAAATTACAAGAACAGCACGTGGAACACATTCTATAAAAAGTGCCTATGGTATGGTTTCAGACACCCTGAAGATGTACCTTTTACGTCTAATATGTTTACTCAGTCCCAGGTCTTGCATGTCATATAGCTTCTACTGGTTTTTAATGCACAAAGGTAGGCTTAACTGTGTTTAGGTTTAATGTATAGCACATTCAGTGTGTAAAAAAGAAAAAAAAATCAACGTGCTGGTTTTCAATTATAAAAGTAAATCTCACCAGTCAGTTTCAACGGATTTTGACATAAAATAAATGTCGCATGGGCAGTTATGTTAGTTATAGGTCATATCAACTAGAATTAGAGTAACTTCAATTAAATATATGTAAATCATGAGAAAAAGACTAGGCTCAATTTCACGTAAATATTTTTGCTAAAAATTTCGTAACCACTTATTAAGAAGTTAATCCGATGCCCGTAAAAAAACTCGTTTTTTCATGCAAAGTTGTATCGTGAATTGCACAAAACCCTAACAGAACGTTCAGACAAAACGCACCTCAAACAGTAAAGATTCAGTTCAAACAATACTTAAAAATCCTTTACTATTGACTGCCAAGGCTGTATGTACACATATAAAAATAAACAAAAAAGCAGGCACGTTAGAATTACCAGGAAAATAAAATCCGCTCAAACCGGCCCGTTTGTAATTCTTATTACTATTATTCACTGGCCAGCCTACAACAAAAACGGCTGGGTATTTTGCACCCAAACCTTTTGTACAAAACTAAATAAGGTACTTCAAAGGTCGTAGGGTTATTGAAAAGTAGATTTGTTTCTTATATATTTTACATAAGCTAAAAACATCATAATTCTAGTGTAAACGATATTATCATTATCCCTTGACGTTAGCTTTCTTAAAAATATCTGGCGTTCCTTTAAAACGCTTAAGTACAGGGTGAATCAGAATTATCAGTCAATGATAGATGAACATTAGATGACTGTAACATGTAGATACTCAATGCTTTGTACACTATACAGTCGGTGTCTTCAGGGAGCCAACTCCTATATTATGTATGATGTGAAGGAGTAAAAACAAATCAATACACATAATATTAAATTTTATTACACACATTCCCAGAATAATTACCTTAAAAGACACTAAGGTTTATTTAAAGCGATGTTTTAGACATATAATTTTTTATTTGAAAAGTTTGCTTTTTTACTAGTAAAACTTTATACGCACCTATTGGGGGTTGTGTCTTAGTCTAAGAATATATTTGCCCATTGCTATGCATTATAAAAAGAGAATTTAGTTACACAGAAACTATAAATGCTCACTATATTCTCAAACAAATCTCCATGACAATCACCAGTTGCAGCTTAAAGTTTTACATCTCGAACTAATGCGATAAAATAATCAATAGCTACAGTAAATCATCACGAACCGTATCAGCTAACTATTAGCTATGTTTACTATCATTACAATATATAACGTTAGCCACCATATCAAGTAATCCTTTGGCCATAGTTGATCATAAAAAAAGCTATCAAACAAGATAAATTAAAGAATGGGAATATAAAAACCTGCAAATAGGGACAGCAAAGAAGTAAGGAAACAAGACTGGCAATACTGTATACGTTATTTATACAAACTACAAATTCCTATTTTGACTCCACCAAATGTAATTCTAGGTAACAGCATGGAGCCAAAATAGAGGTTTGTAGTTTCAGTAAATAATGTCTACAGTATCTCTAGCCTTGCTTCCTTACCCTTTTTGTTACGATCCCTATTTGTAGGTTTTTAAGTTCCCAAGCTTTTATAAGATGCTTACAAGAACACCTATTGTGATTAGGCGTAATGTAAATGAATAAAAGATACACCTTTTGTTAACTGATATGCTTACTGATGTCAATTTCCTAACTTCTGACTTGTTCATAGATGTTGAACAATTAAATCTATGTGATTGGTTTAACAGAATGCCTAGCTTTTTTCAGGACTAGTGTACTGAGGAAGTGGCTATTTAATAATACAAGGTTACAAAAATAAAACATATAATTCAGTGTCTTATGAATAACGAACAATGATGATAAGGTACTCGTGTGTGAAGAGTTAGAGTCACTTAAGAATCACCAGCAGTTGCTCTGGTTCGAGAATGAATAACGTGCTCTGAATTGCTCGTGAATAACTACGCACTGCTCATGCTCACCAATGTTAGAAGTATAAAAGTGATTCATACCGCTATGTTTAATAAATTGAAGTTGTTAACTGTGGGACTTCTTAATTCTGTTAAAGTATAAGTTTGTATCAAAACTTTTCTCCAAGCTTTAACTGTATAGAAAAGTTATATACGTGAAATGTAAAGGGAGGAGAAAAAACCACCCACTAGAGATAATAGTTAAAGTTAAAACAGTATTAGTAAAAAACAAAAAAAGATATATTCCTTGGAAATTATGCTGACGGGGAAAATGGAGATACTACTGATGATAAAAATGCATCGAGTGTTCATAGACCCAAAGAAGAAAATAGATCCAATGAAGATGATGGATCTGAAGATAAACAACGTCAAATAAAAGTAGTTACTAAAGATAAGTATAATTTTACCCAAGATTCTCCATGGTTTCATAAATATTTACAGCTAATGGTACTGAAACAACAAATTGTTTTGAATTTCGCGCAAAGCTACACGATGGCTATCTGTGCTAGCCGTCCCTAATTTAGCAGTGTAAGACTAGAGGGAAGGCAGATAGTCATCACCACCCACCACCAACTCTTGGGCTACTCTTTTACCAACGAATAGTGGGATTGACCGTCACATTATAACGCACCCACGGCTGAAAGGGCGAGCATGTTTGGTGTCACGGGGATTCGAACCCGCGACCCTCAAGATTGCGAGGTGAGTGCCCTAACCACCTAGCAACAACAAATTGCTATCAAATACAAGGAAAATATTTCGAGAAGATTAGGATTTTATCACCAATTTAGACATGGATTCATTAACAAAGTATCATAACGACCAAATTAATAGATATAGATAGGTTTAACTTGGAAGCTATCCAAGCCGCTGAGAGAGAAAGTGTGTGTGTGGAGGGGGAATATTGAATTGACTGCTTGGTTTAAGATTGGATTGATGCAAAACAAGTAGGTTAAGTATGTGTGTGTGAGGGGGTCTTTATGTCCAAGTATGTGTATGTGTGTGTGTGTGTGAGGGGGTCTTTATGTCCAAGTATGTGTGTGTGAGGGGGTCTTTATGTCCAAATATGTGTGTGTGAGGGGGTCTTTATGTCCCTAGCATGGACGAAAGCTTCATAAATCACGCGACCTGGTGAGTTTGTTTTTCCTCTATAATTTTGTGACCACTGTCTTTCTAAAGTCGGCCCCGCTTTTAAAATGACGTTAAAGAAAACATAAGATGGATAACCATATTAAAGAATGATGCCTTCACATGGCAATATAGCTTTAAATTAAAGTAGTTGAACTCACTGTGTATTGAAATGGAATGAGTGGAAGAAAACCCGGGTCTCCATGAACAATGTGATTTTCATCATGTTTAATGTGTTTGTGCTACTACCAGAGGGCTCATTCAAGATGGCCGCGATATAAAGAGCTAGAGCGTCACCTTATCCAAAATGTTTGGAACTTTTTATGTCAACTGGAAGTTACATCATGACTGTATCATCTGGAGTGGTGGGGTTTCATCAATTATGTCCGCACCAAAAAGAAGCTGCCATATTGAGGTCAACCGGAAGTAATGTCACTTGACGTCTTTGGATTAAGATCATGTCACGATCATAGGCTAAAGGTCGGGTTGTTTAGCTGGAATAACACCTCAGACAACACGGTACATGTATAAAATACGTGTAACCGGTATATTAAAACCTTATTTGAGTCAATCTGAAGAAACTCAATGTGAAGGCCTAAAAGTATTAAAATAAGGAGATTTATGATGCACGGTTGAAACATTCTGTAACAATGAGACCCAAAGTACAGTTGAAAAGAATGAAATAGCGTGGTGCAAGGTAAAGTAATGATAAAACGCTGAAGCCTATGAGATATAATACTGAAGAAGTTTTGACACCGAGAGATTTATGACAACTTGTTGAACAGTAGTAAAACAAGATGCAATTAACTGCACGATTTTTATAATATAAACACAAATATTTCGACATAACATGTCTGGCATTTTTATGATTAACAAACTGTGACTAATGAAATTAAAACAGTGTAAACCATAATTAAAAATAAAGGGTTATAATAAATAATTTAATTACGAAATTTAAATACAATCGCCTTATAATAAACCATCAACCTCCCGCACCACACATGCACAAGGTTCCAGTATATTGTTTTTAAAACAAACCATAATACAATGAACCCTCGTTAATCCGGATTATTCACAATCCGGATGACTTTTCATTTACATAAATCTCTACAATAATTGCGTTCCGCATCCGAACATTTATTGTTACAAAAAAAAGAAGTATTTCTTGCGGATACACGATTCGGTAATCCGTACATGACTCCCTGAGAAGTAGGGGTCGATCTGAACAGGAAACGAAGTAATAATTAGTGACCACAAAACACCTGTGCTAACTAGTAAGTAACGGTTTACGACAATTTTTCTGAGAATAAACTCGCATCTGGCAGCGGGTACCCTGCTGTCCAAGTGAGGTGCAGGTAAGAATTAACAAAAAAAAACCTGAATGATGCAAGCGTTGTTCTTGGAGTGGCTGGAGGACATGAACAAAATTACGCACTCAAAGAAGAGAAAAACCGTTCTGTATTCATGCTACACCACTTGCCACCAAACACCACGTGAGTTATACAACGTAATAATCAAATCATCCAAAGCTTACCACCAGTTTCAACTGATTAGACAGTACATAGAATGTGCGGGAAATAACGATTCACGAACTGTAATGAGTCTGTACAGATGGTAAGTTTCGCATGGTCCAGTGTTGCTGTGTCAAGATTTTTCCACAACCAGAACATAGCTAAACTGTTGAGATGTCACAAGTCGCTAATGAGATTTCTTATGGAATTATACCCTAATCTCCTGTAGTAATGATGCTACGTCAGCTGACCAATGACCTATGGTCAAGAGCTGTCAGATGAAGGCACACGTTTACACGGTGTCTCTTGAAAAGCGTGATGACAGTGAATGTGACATCGATAATGAACCACTAGCCGAGTCAGTCAGAATAAAGCACGACTTAGCCTTAAATACGTCATCACATGGTTAGAACAAAAGTGATTCATGGGAAGATTATGACGTAATGTGCTACTTTCTTGAAGATGCCGATATGCTTCAAAAGACAAAAAAATCAGTTAAAAAGCAAGCTGTGATTAGATCCTTGTTTAGAAATTAATTTGACCAATACCGTGTATTTTGTAAGTTTGAACTCAGTGATGTTTTATGTGAAGATAATGAAATGTTACTCGGATTATGGAATTATTGACGATGTATCGAATAATCAATACAAACAGTTGATTTGTGTTTACTACCCTTACTAATCTGAACCCTAACATTTATCGACGGATAATTCGTACTATTAACAGTGTCCACTTTATTCAAAATGACCGATTCGATTACCCGGATGTCTCGATAATCCGGACGAATTAGTGTACTACAAATGTGTTCGGATTCTAACGTATAACCAACGAGGAAAGAAAATTAACTCTAATGTATAACACTGAACAATAACAGACTGTTGTCAGTTAAAATGATTTATTCAACAGTTCTATTAGTTTATGAATCTTTAACATCAAATGGTTAACTACAATTTTAACTAATGGTGACTTATAGTAACAATGTTTACTAACTGCTGACCCTACATCAGATGCAACGAATATTAAACTATTGACCAGTTTTATTGATACAGTTCATAAACCCCTAGAAAGGAAACAGATGGTCGACTAGGTCTATATACCATGTTTGACGATTCTCCTACCTTTGTCCTGTTGATGGTCACAGAGAAGTCAAAGTCGGGGGCAACAAAGAGATAGCCACACTTAGAAACTTTTCTTGACGCCTAAGAGAAAGAAAAGACAAGTAAATGAGATACATTTTTCAAGAGTGGAAGTCATACATTTGTATTTATTTACTGACGTTCTCATTCCTTTCTTTCCATACATGTAGTTTGACTGAGAAATCTAAAACACATTTGAATCAGAAACAAAGTAATGTTTTAACTCTGGCGTGTTTAGTTTTATCTCAATGGAGAAGAACTCACTGAATTAGGAAGTAGAAGTCGTTATTCTTATGTTTCCACTAATAGTTCCACAGTGATATATTCGTTGACACTTTACAAAATAAAATATCACTAAGTTACGTTTTCAGTTCTATTAACACACATGCACTGGGGCTTGAAACTCCAAGTCAAACTTATTAACAAATGTCGATTTGTGAAATAAACTCCTCACAGTTGTTAAATTAAATGAACAGACTTCTTTGTTCTTAAAAACAATGAATATATAGAAGCGTTTTTTCTGTTTTTTTTTCTTTTTTTCTTACGATCCTTTTAGTAAATTATGTACATATGTACAGTAAAAGTTTTATAAACCGGCACTTACAAAAATGCCGGTTTCGAAAGGGTTTCCCTTACGATATATTACAGGAAACATTTTGACGCCTTGCTAATGTTCCAAAAATACAGTATTAATTATTAATTAACAATAACAGTTTTGAACAATAATAAATGTTTTTTAAAAAAAGCTTAAATTGTATAGAAACATTTACAAGTGAAGTGTTTTAAACGTGGTTGCCGGCGGAATGAACGCAGACAAAGCCATAGCAGTACCATTGAGGTATAACGAGCAACTGTATTTGTAGATATAGAAATTTCCGTTTACAAGAGCTTTTCCGGTTAATACATGACAGATGACGTATAAAGACATTAATTATCCAAGCAAACTTTACCCATGTTCATCCACATTATTACAGAGCTTATATCATGGATATTATTATCCAAACAAACTTTACCCATGTTCATCCACATTATTTCAGAGCTTATATCATGGATATTATTATCCAAACAAACTTAACCCATGTTCATCCACATTATTACAGAGCTTATATCATGGATATTATTATCCAAACAAACTTAACCCATGTTCATCCACATTATTACAGAGCTTATATCATGGATATTATTATCCAAACAAACTTTACCCATACTCATCCACATTATTACAGAGCTTATTTCATGGATATTATTATCCAAACAAACTTTACCCATGTTCATTCATCCACATTATTACAGAGCTTATTTCATGGATATTATTATCCAAACAAACTTTACCCATGTTCATTCATCCACATTATTACAGAGCTTATATCATGGATATTATTATCCAAACAAACTTTACTCATGTTCATCCACATTATTACAGAGCTTATATCATGGATATTATTATTCAAACAAACTTTACCCATATTCATCCACATTATTACAGAGCTTATATCATGGATATTATTATCCAAACAAACTTTACCCATACTCATCCACATTATTACAGAGCTTATTTCATGCAAAGCAATATATACTGTTAACCATATTTTATTTAAGGAGCGAAAAACTAGTAGTATTTTGTCCTTTCTTTGATACTGTAATACAGTGGTGTAGAAAGTTCGGAGTGGACTTTCAACAAACCTGAAATCATCAGCCATCACTTACACCTGAAGAGTACTGTTATTAACTAGTGACACTATATATTGTCGATTTATAAGTGGACAATTCGTTGTTTTGGACCCCACACGAATTCCTGTACTTAAGGTTGACCAGTATGTCTGCGGATTTACAACGTTAGAAGCCACTGCTCTTATGAAGAAAATATTGCCCAAATATAAAATTTCAGACACAAAATGGCTGGACCACCATGACTATGTATGGGCAAAAAGAAATACATTTCAATGAACGACCTTAGCTTTCATAATCTTGAATTATGTAAGGTACACAAAAAATATCAGGTCGGTCCCACAAAGTTTAGAGAACCCACCACCACTGCTGCATGAGACAAAGATGTTTTTAACATGTTAAGAAACATTCCATTGGTCCAAATCCTCCTGCTGACTAATATACAGCAGAAAACGACACCCACCAGGGGGGAGACAGAAGAGCCCATGTACTCGATGCATGACGTCACGTATTACGTAAAACTCTCTCTCTCTCCACAGCGTCCATTCAAAACTAAGAGCATGCAGGCTGTGCAGCGAAGTGGTCCCTGACGCAGCAAGTGGTATCTTCTAAACAGCTATACATATTCATTATTTATGGCAAATCCATTTCCAACATACAGGGTGGTTTGAAAATAGCTTCAAGTCAGCGTTTTCGTTGATTTTTCTGTTACTAGTGGATCTCACGCATACTCCAAACTGCCCAGAATTAACGTTGGAGTAAACGTGGATTAGTGACAGATATTTAATATCGGTAATTGCCTCTTCACTATGTACATACATAACAAAAACACCTGCTGAACTAGGCTTAGCTGAGCCAAGTGAACAGTAGAAACACCTGTCTATACAAGTCTTAAGTGCCCAGTTTTATGTAAATTACTAACGTAAGAGCGCGTGCGTGACTAGATTCGAGTTTTCGAAGTATATATGTATATATATAAAGAATATAGAAAATGTGGTGGCGGCAGTCGCTGATGAAGAGATTTTTAAACTATGCTAGGTGAATGCCAAAATATGACACGGCACGAACTTCTCTTTTAGCTCAAATAAAATGGAAAATTTTGGATGACAAGCCCACGCATACTCGTATACTTATCATTCTTCACATTGGACAAATCTTGAGTTTGTTTGTTCAATTTGGCGCAATGCTACACGAAGGTTAGCCGATCATATCTTTGAAGTGATATACTTAGAGCTAGTCAACACTGCCCACCGCCAACTCTCGTCAGGTCTTAAAAGTATGTCTTATAAGAATTTTTAACAATAAACAAGACCTACTGATATAGACACGGTGACTGTAAAAAATGTGTAATAAAACAAAAAATAAGACCTATAAATAAAGACATTGTGACTGTAAAAATTGTGTAATAAAACAACAAATAAGGCCTATAAATATAGACACTGTGACTATACAAAATGTGTAATAAAACAACAAATAAGGCCTATAAATATAGACACTGTGACTATACAAAATGTGTAATAAAACAACAAATAAGACCTATAAATATAGACACTGTGACTGTAAAAATGTGTAATAAAACAAAAAATAAGACCTATAACTACATATTTGTTTTACTCCTTTTAATGTCCTCCGCTGAGACAGCGGCGGTAAGTCTACGGATTTACAACGCAAAAATCAGGGGCTCGATTCCCCTCGGTGTACACAGCCCGATGTGGCTTTGCCCATAATAAAAACACGCACACACTCTTTGTAACTTCTGTTAAACAACTGTACAGTTTTTATTTTATGTAACGTGCATTTACTGTTTCAATCTCCTTTACAGTTTATAAAAAAGAAAGGAACTGTTTAAAATTTAAAGTCATAAACTTGTTTAAAATGCCCTTTTATTAAGCAAGTTGATCTCATTCGGGATGATCTGTACATGTTATAAAGATGGGAGCTACTATTGGTGGAAAAGGGAAATGGGTGTCATGCCTATCCGGAAACAGTTTGTAATTTTCCCTGAAATCGGTGCATTTTGATGGGCTGAGACTGTTTTTTCTACACCCTTTAAATATATTTAAAGGGTGTAGAAACATATGTCTTACACTGAGAATTCACGTGTTTGATTTAGGGCAAAAACCTGACCATTCGACAGTGCAAATCCATCATGGGTCTATTCATGTCTAGAAAATTTTTGACACAGCCCTTTCCAAGGATAGATATTCATATAATGAGACGCGAAACGATGTAGAACCAAAGAACGCAAACACGTTAAAGAAGACTGTTACCAAAATTTTTTAAAGAAACTGAAAAAAAAACGTCTCCGAAACCACATCCCCAAAACAATCTGAAAAAAAAAACGCTCTCATTCATGTGAAAGCTATGGTTACGAAAAGAATCCTCCGACCCAAAATTAATTACTATAAAGCTGAGCACATTGTTTTGTTCAAAACAGCAAACAAGGATTTGAAGCTGACGAAGGATCATAAACCAAAGTTCGCAAATTTCCAGCAACGCCTCGAAATCAACGGCTGTTTTTAATAAAAAAACACGTACAGTTGAAAATCTGAGCGTTTGACACAAAAGCTTGTTACAATGAAAATTGCAATTTCAGGTAATAATGTATAATCATGACCATATCCACGATATCCACAATGGATGAAGTAATTTAAAAACAAGCACGAAACTTAAAATTTAGCACATATAGAGTTCCACTAACCCTCAGTATTTGACGACAGCATCACCATCCTTCAATTACAAATAGTAAAAATGTAAAAAAAACCTCTTTAATTTATATTTTTTAAAGATAAGTAAATGACTGACATTCCCAATATCAAACGTTCAGCAAAAGACAATTCAATATCTAAATTCTAAAAATGTAATCAGAAACTACATAGTACTGAACAGTCACTGCGATAAATTAAAAGTGACAGAATATTTGAAGACCGAAAACTGCCAACCAACAAAAATCAAGAATTTTTTGGGTGGTTTATTAAATGATACATAAGAAGGAATTATTTCTCTCCTTTATCCCAAACCCTTTCTCAGAGTTGCTAGGGTTTAACCATACCTATAATTCTTCACATATTCCTGCAGGGAAAACACGTATAACCTAAAACTCATACCACGGGTCACTGACACGAGCGTCAATGTCCTCTCGATTTACTGGTAGCTATAAGAGTTAGGCCTAAGTAACGATCATTATGTACCATAATAAAGTTGTTGTGCACGCGCTAAAGCCGGTATATATATATATATAAAGTAAGACACTAACAACTTGGTGTTTACCTTCCCGGAAGCCAAGTACACGAGGAAGAGACTCGATTTTAATGGTAGCTATAAGAGTTAGGCCTAAGTAACGATCATTATGTACCATAAAGCAGGTATATATAAAGTAAGACACTAACAACTTGGTGTTTACCTTCCCGGAAGCCAAGTACACGAGGAAGAGACTCGATTTTAATGGTAGCTATAAGAGTTAGGCCTAAGTAACGATCATTATGTACCATAAAGCCGGTATATATAAAGTAAGACACTAACAACTTGGTGTTTATCTTCCCGGAAGCCAAGTACACGAGGAAGAGACTCGATTTTAATGGTAAGGCGAAACTCGGAAGTTCCTATACGGTATTGAAAGTGATGAGAGACATCACTAAATACTTAATCTTACAGTTTATTGTTTGTTATGGATTTCGTGCAAAGCTACACGAGGGCTATCTGCGCT
>NW_013666905.1:80246-85135 GCF_000517525.1 Limulus polyphemus | reverse complement strand
CGGCTGAAAGGGGCGAGCATGTTTGGTGTGACGGGGATTCGAACCCGCGAGCGCCCTAACCACCTGGCCATGCCGGGCCTAATCTTACAGTGTCATATCCTACTTTCAGTTTACGCGTTTCACAGCCCACAATACGTTTCCTTCACAAAAGAAGCTGCTTTTTTTTTTATTGGCTAACAAAAAAAAACACACACACACTCGGATCCGTTCATCCCGACCTGTACGATCTTTAACTTTGATGACGAGGAACCCATTTTTTTATTGTACGATCTCTGTAATATCTGCGCTCTGTCAATCGCAGGGAATCGAACCCCGGATTTTAGTGTTGTAAGTCCGTAAACTTGTATATCAAATACAAACACCACACTTTTCTTTAATGTTACCGTTATCAAGCGACGTATTTTATTATTGTTAACATTTCCATAATGATAACAGTCCCTGTTAACAACAATTAACGGAATGTATATTTTCCAATGGATAGGAAAAGAAGGCCAACTCGTACTATTACGTGTTGGATAACATTCATTAGTTTCCACGTAAATACTAAAAAAGAAAGTAAAATCAGATGACAGAGAAACGTCTAACAGAACCTAAACTTATGTTATACCCGCATCACCTTTTTAATCTTGCTAGCCTAATCAATACTAAAAACATTCTTGGAAAGTTCGTAATTCTATTGCTAGAGCTGAAAAACAGTTGTTGCAGTCGTAATTGTTAATTAGTTGTATAAATTCAAGTATCAAATATTACGTAGCGTTCATTTTATATGAATAAATACGTTAAGATGTTGTAGAGGGCGTGTAAAAATGTTATATAGTTTTGTGCATAAAGAGTTTATATGTTTCCAACTTGACTGTTGGCAGACCCTAAGATACGATTATTTCAGCTCGACACTGGACAGTAAAATATTCGGCGCCTGTCCAGTGAAATTGGGGTTTTCTCGAGGTTCTTCTGGTACCTCCCCCTCCACAGCATTTTTTCCCCCGTGGTACTGAAAGAGGGTGTTGAACTTGGAAGCCTATTCTACGACTTTCTACATCTGTCAGACAAATACCAAGACGACAGAAATCCAAAAGCTAGCTCTATGCAAGACACCGATGAAGAAAAAGTAACCCCTACTCTCTAAATCTGCCATATTGATACTAAGTAGAAGAAAAAACTTTAGGAATCTTTACATTCTTTATGTTATCCGATTTTAAATAAACTCCGATTTCACCACGACGTTATTCTTGCCGGATACCATTTTGTTATTTTCCTGCTTTAGCAAAAGGCTATAAAATTTGCGCCGCGTCTTCATCATGAATTGAACCCCGATTTTGCTGTCATAAGACCTCGATCTTACCGCTAAACTACCAGGAGCCTTTTTGTGTAGTATACTACCATCATCATCACCAATAAAACTTCAACTCGTTTCATGGTATTTGATACCTTAAAGTAATTTCCTATCAGTGGGACAGGTCGGTTTTATTACTTAGCGCTCGTGATTTTGATAAAATATCTTGGCTCACCACAACAAGTTCTGTGTCATCAAGATGTCGGCTGACCATACAATTTAAACACGAACTATGCTTTTCATGGATTTAGAGTGGGGCAAAGAACACCTGTTATCATTTAGGTTGTACCCCAGTTTTTGCGGAGGTCAGGCTCGCTCGCCTAACTCTGTAATTAACCACAGCCGGCAAGTACTCAACATTCAAGCACGACAGCCTTCATCATGGCAGGAAAAGAATGCACACCCAGTGGTTTATGGCTCTACGGCGCATGCACATTCCATAAATATTGTTGTTTCTAAAAGCTTTGTTTGTAATAAATAAACAGAAAGTTCAACAATTACAGGGCAGCTAATTCTGTTGCCGAGTGCATATAATTTTTAACTCGACGTACAATCGGTGGGTGGTACTTGCATGAAACACATCACCACCCATAGATACAGACAATTTTTACAACACCTAAATACAATTAAATTCTAATTCTAAGAACCCATGTGTGAAACCAAAGGAGAATGGTTTAAGATGCCAAACACAATACATCTACCTTATCCAGTGCCGAAGAGGCCTTTCGTCTAATACCAGGGCTAATTATGTCTCAAATACCCGATACTATTTTTACTTCTTGTTGGAGTCGTAAGTTAAAGCTATATTAAAAAATAATAATAAGGAATTTCGTTTAAATAAACTGATTGGCTGAAAAAAAATGGTTATTTCTAAAATACAATTTTAGCAACAATTATCAGATTGCGTCAAATTTACTTCTTTATCCACTACAGTTTATATCAGCGGTGGGTATCTATATAAATAATACGCTTGCGTTTGTCCGGAACTTTTCTCTAAAATTTCTCGAGCAAACGCTACAAATCTCATATCGTTAGAAAGGCTTTTGTCTGAGCAGTGCAGATTGCATATTGGCTTTTCCATTCAGGATCACTTTACCTGTTCTTTTTTAACACAACGAGTATGATACACGATGGCACAATGTCGTTTAGTTTTTCATTTAGTATTTCACACAAACAAAACTAAAATCCACGGATAATTTCCTTAAAAAATTAACATTATAATAAATACAATTGTTATAGAGTTTCTCGACTTATTTAGGTCTAAAATGCGTTTGCGCGGTTCCTTCAAAACTATATGCTTATCACTTTGTGAACACGCATTCAGACGTTTCTGCATACTCAGCTAAGTTTGCCGTCATTGCAACTAAACATTTACTTTAATTTGCAATAATTTAGCTTTGGTTCGTTTCATAGACTGCTATAAATAACTCTTGGCTACTTTTTTTCTAGACTAGGGGTTCTATTCTTCTTTTTTGCGAGTTCCTTTGCTTCAACTCCTAAAACCTTATCATACACAGAACGCTCATAACTACTTCATACTCTGTACACTATCAAAAATACCATTACTATATTTTTTCACTTTATGTGTAGGTTTATTAATTAAACAATAAAGTACAGTAATGGTATTTATAATACTGTACGTGAGTTTATCTGACGGCGTAAAATTTTTCCAAACAGACCAGGACTGATAGATCTTACACATAATGCTTGCAAGAAAGCGTAAGTTAAACTCCGTGCGTGAAAATGATAGAATAAGGAAAATTCAAGCGAAACCTACCGCAAACGTTTGGTGGGTCGCGGCTAGTAGTAACTTAGTAATTTACGTTGATAAACTTCGTTTTCTGTAAATCTTTATATAGAAGAACCGAAACTAGTATAACACCCAAATACACTGCTAAACAAGAAGTACTTGAGACTGTATGTAGGTAAACAATATCTTACTCTCTCTCTTTAATAACCCTCCCCGTAGTCTGAAAGAAGATTAGGAACCTGGCGGTGTAGTAGCGAAACATATTTCAGTTCAAGTAACCAGGCGATATGATCAACTCGTGATTTCTTCACACACGTCATACATAATAATAAACGATATCACAAGAACTGTAGATGTCGCACTTGTTTCTCGGTTTGCACAAAATGCAGTTTAGAATAAGGCTTAAGTAAATGAACAATTACAAGAGAAATACTCGTGTTTTTAAATAAAAGCACTAAGTCAAGTGTAACAGGTAATACGTATACAACTATAAACGGTATAAGCAAAATTATATATATTAGTTTGTTTTGTTTTGAATTTCGCGAAAAGCTACAAGAAGACTATCCGCGATAGCCGTCCCTAATTTAGCAGTGAAAACCAGAGGAAAGGCAGCTTGGGCTATTTTTTTTACCAAAGAATAGTAGGATTGACCGTGACTTCATAACGCTTCCCCGGTTGAAAGGGCGAGCATGTTTGGTGGGACGAGGATTCTAACCCGCACATTACGAGTCGAGCACCCTAATCACTTGGCCATGCCAGGCCTCTATATATATTATGGAAATTTCAAAGACCACGGGCAACGAGAATAATAATAATATTTTCATGTTAACACGTGGAATACTTTAACTCATCAAACCGAACAGAAATAGATTTTGTCTAAAACATGTACCATGTTTTCCCTATTCTTTCAAACCGCTTCCACATCTACAACTATATATATATAAACAGAAAGAAGGAAGCGTGTTCTTCACCAAGTATTGTTCTGACTAACACTGAAGGATTTACTGTGGCATGAAAACACTATTTAATCGAAAATGTTTTATTTATGTTCACGTTCTGAAACGTCTACGCCTTCCAAACTATTGACACCTGAATATTCCACTTGTTAGGCGGTGTTAGCACTTTTTATCACCCGATTTATTTACCACCTTAGAGAGTACATTGTTGTGCTGTTACTGGATCATTCAACAGCTATTTATCACCGTTATTATACAGTCTACTGGATCAGTCAACAGCTATTTATTACCGTTATTATACAGTCTAATGGTCATTAAACAGCTATTTATTACCGTTATAATACAGTCTACTGGATCATTCAACAGCTATTTATCACCGTTATTATACAGTTTACTGAATCATTCAACAACTATTTATCACCGTTATTATACAGTCTACTGGATCAGTCAACAGCTATTTATCACCGTTATTATACAGTTTACCGGATCATTCAACAGCTATTTATCACCGTTATTATAAGTCTACTGGATCATTCAACAGCTATTTATCACCGTTATTATACAGTCTACTGGATCATTCAACAGCTATTTATCACCGTTATTATACAGTTTACTGGATCATTCAACAGCTATTTATCACCGTTATTATACAGTCTACTGGATCATTCAACAGCTATTTATCACCGTTATTATACAGTGTACTGGATCATTCAACAGCTATTTATACCGTTATTATACAGTCTACTGGATCATTCAACAGCTATTTATCACCGTTATTATACAGTCTACTGGATCATTCAACAGCTATTTATCACCGTTATTATACAGTCTACTGGATCAGTCAACAGCT
>NW_013666905.1:77363-79456 GCF_000517525.1 Limulus polyphemus | reverse complement strand
GTACTAGGATAGAAGTTAATGTGGTAATGTACTACGGTGAAGGTTACAGATGTGATGTACTAGGATAGAAGTTAATGTGGTAATGTACTACGGTGAAGGTTACAGATGTGATGTACTAGGATAGAAGTTAATGTGGTAATGTACTACGGTGAAGGTTACAGATGTGATGTACTAGGATAGAAGTTAAAGTGGTAATGTACTACGGTGAAGGTTACAGATGTGATGTACTAGGATAAAAGCTAATCAAATAGTTTTGGAATAAAAGCCAATGGTGTAATCTATTATGATGAAAATTAAATTAGCGATGCGGTTTACTACAGAATTATAACACACTTATTTAATGGAAATATTTGTTGCAGATGATCAATCGTGTCGTGTCCCAGATTTAACATCGGCAGTCTTGCAGTTTCGTTATCAACCCTTCAAGAACAACATATTCACGGACATGATAACAATTCGCGGAAGTCATAAATACCGTGCACGTGCTGTACAAATCTTTCATGCATTCGAAACACAATACACCCACGCTGTCTTATTCAACTTGAGCATGTATTTATGGATGTAACAAAAGACCCGAGAACAAAAACAGATAACTTCCATAGAATCAAAGCCCACTTGTCTCACTCTGTAAATATTTTATATAACTGGGCAGTCAGATAACAGGTGTACACCTTGGCCTAGTAATCTTATCTTCCTAGAGATAGTACCGTACACCTTGACAACTCTCAGCTCGTGGAATAGGTCACTACGCATCCACACACGTATCTCACACGACATCTTTCCTTAAACCAAACCGGTTTCTACAACAAATTCATACACATTTCACTGCCATGAAAAGCAGATTAAACAAAGGGATAGCTAAGACAGAGAGTTACTTTACTTGAAATAAACGTGTTCAGAACATTAAGTTATCACAAAAAAACAATTATGCATTTCATTTTTTTTTATTCCTAGACCAATAATAATCTACTTTGTACGTGGTTTGTCATTATAAGTAAAATATTCTTAATTGAGACAACTGAACCGAAAATCGCACTTAAGACGTTCCCTAAAATTCAACACAGCTATAATGTACCTGTTGTTTTTTTTAATATATTTGTGGCATAATTTTGATCAACAAAAAGGATTGACACGTAGAACCATGAAGACGAACCTGAAACACACGATGTTTCTTCCGTGCGTGTGTATTTTTGCTTATTATTTACGGTACAAGAAAATGGTGTAAGGTACCGGATTCTCTCAGTTCTTGGTCCTAAGTTTTATTGTTTTATCTTCTCTTTCGCTCTCTTGTGACGTCACCTTTAGAGTGTCCATTGAAATCAATCGTTAAGTTACCACGCACCGGATGTATGGTAGTGTCATAGTTTTTCTTATGTGGTTGGGCAGAAATGGCGAAACGCCAATGACGTTAACATTTGTTTGTTGAACTTAGCGCAAACCTACTCGAGGGCTATCTGCGCTAGCCGTCCATAATTTAGATATGATAGACTAGTGGGGATGCAGCTAGTCAACACCACACATTGCAAACTATTGGGCTACTGTTGAACAACGAATGTTGGGATTAATCGTCACATTATAACGCCCCAACGGTTAAAAGGACGAGGATATTCAGTGATGGAATTCGAACCCGCGACCCTAACCACTAGGCCACGTAAGGCCGTGACGAGCACGCTTCTTCAACGGACGAGGATATTCAGTGATGGGATTCGAACCCGCGGCCCTAACCACCAGGCCACGTCAGGCCGTGATGAGCACCATTCTTCAAGAGGTTGAGTATGATGATCTCTTTTGGATGAATGTTTTCCTGTCTTATCCATTTGATGCTACCTATTGCTCGGTCGTACGTCTTCACACTAACTATCGGTTTTCAGATGCCTTTCACTCTTTTCTCATATACATGTATTAACAAATGTTTAGAAAATGGTCATATTTTAATGTAATTGTTTCCCATTTCCTACTTGTTTCACTACCACATAATTTGTATAAAATGGTCATATTTTAATGTAATTGTTTTCCATTTCCTACTTGTTTCACTACCACATAATTTGTATAAAATGGTCATATTTTAATGTAATTGTTTTCCATTTCCTACT
>NW_013666905.1:75161-76607 GCF_000517525.1 Limulus polyphemus | reverse complement strand
TATTAACAAATGTTTAGAAAATGGTCATATTTTAATGTAATTGTTTTCCATTTCCTACTTGTTTCACTACCACATAATTTGTATAAAATGGTCATATTTTAATGTAATTGTTTTCCATTTCCTACTTGTTTCACTACCACTCAATTTGTATAAAATGTATCTATCACTGGTGCATCGAAAACAAATCAAACTATATATTAAAGCAGTTTGATTTTACAGTTTTTCCTGCACAGTGTTCACTTTGCTATTTCTCAAGATTAGTTTTAAATCACAACAAACAAAAGTTCAAATTCGTGATAGCCGAAAATGAAATCTGTCAAGATTATGAACCACCGTTTATAACAAGCATTACACTCGGAGGTCCGTAACTGTGTAAGATTAATTTAATAATACGTTTAATTCGTGCACAATACGAACTCGCGTTTACTGCACGTACTGTTTGTTCACACGTGGGGCACGTGTCAACGGTTTATACTTAGATAAGACTTGTAAAGAACCTGTCCTCCTCTACACAAGTTGGATAAAAAAATCAACACACAATATTGTCTATGTAATTGCACAGTCCAAAACAATAATAACAAGAACTGGGTGATTAAAAAAAAAGAGTTGGTTAATTAGTGATAAACAAGTAACAACATACTGAGAGTTCTTGTTTTATCATGTTTCCTGAAGATCACCTGTAGCTTTAGAACAGAATTAACTCCAGTACACGCTTCATAGAAGTAATAAACGTAAAATACCGCAATGTTTAGTGTGTGTGTATATATATCACACAGAGATGACCGAATTCATCTAACATACTAGTCTGATAAAAGTCATAAAACAAATGAAATACACACACTTGTACTAAAAACGAGAAGAGGGTAGGCCGTTCTTTCAATAACCCACTATTAAAACATCTTAAACCTTAAGAAGAATACCCCCCCCCCAAAAAAAAAACAACAAAAATCCAGATTTATATCAAATCGAAGATTTCATTTGTTTGTTGTTAAGCAAAAAGTTACAAAGTAGGTTATCTGTGCTCTGCTCATGACGGGTATCGATATCTGATTTATAGCTTTGTAAGCACCACAGACTTACCACTGGGGAGGGGGGGGGGCTTAAATTAAAAAATAAATAGTGGGATTTGATCATCACTCTTTTGGGGTTTTTTAAGAACATTTGAAAAAATATTGTATCTTTACAAAAAAAAAAAATACAAGTATTATTCCATACATAATTATCGAATGTTCCATGAGATGAAAAGCAAAAATTACAATATTTAACAGCGAAGTCTATTGAAACATTGCTTTCAACAGCCATTACATGAAATAAGTGTAAAACATAAATCTGCAATTAAATAGACCCATTAAATTAACAACGCTGGTATATTAATGATTTGACCCATTAAATTAACAACGCTGGTATATTAATGATTTGACCCATTAAATTAACAACGCTGGTATA
>NW_013666905.1:72800-74499 GCF_000517525.1 Limulus polyphemus | reverse complement strand
AGCTGTAACAATACTGTCAAATCTTCACATAGCTACCAGACACAGCTGTAACAATACTGTCAAATCTTCAAAACTACCAGACACAGCTGTAACAATACTGTCAAATCTTCACATAGCTACCAGACACAGCTGTAACAATACTGTCAAATCTTCACATAGCTACCAGACACAGCTGTAACAATACTGTCAAATCTTCACATAGCTACCAGACACAGCTGTAACAATACTGTCAAATCTTCACGTAGCTACCAGACACAGCTGTAACAATACTGTCAAATCTTCACATAGTTACCAGACATAGCTAGTAATTTAAAAAAAAGTTCAACAGATACAAACCCCCACACTACCTTGACTTCAATCAAACAAGAATTTTTAATTTTAAGATTTATAAGCTTTCAGTTATCAAGCACAAACATTCTAAAGAAAATATATACGTTTACCTACCGAAACTCGTTAGATTTGCTCGAAGTGGTAATTTGGAAGATTTTATAGAGACAGTTCAGACATTAACAAATAAACTTTGCAATACAGGTTTTTCTTTCAACAAATAACATACGACACTATTTAAAATTTTGTGATAAGCACAATGTACTTTCAATTAAAATGTATAACATTGACATATAGCCACTTTTCATACAATCTTCAATAAGGATACTACGAATGTCATTTTTGTAAATTAATATAATAGCTACGAATTATACATAGCTTTTTTCTTTCTTGTCTTACATAATCTAACCCAAATATAAGCATTCCACCTTTTAAAGTTATCATTTTGTTCAATTCTATAAGTTATGCTGAGTTAATTGATTTCCATGGTGTGGTTGTTGACTCAGTATAAAGTAGCATAATATTTTAGGGCAACATGGGACCTATTCGTCCATCCCGGCAGTCCCATCCTCTAGACTAAATTAAAACTATTAATAAATAAATTTAAAAAATCTTAAAGCCAGCCCTTACCATTCATATAGTTATCAAGCTTTCTCTTAAGCTTACTTAACTTTACTGCCTCTACAACACTGAAGGCAACCCATTCCAAAAGACAACCACCCTGTTAGAAAAATAAAACTGCCTTAGCTGAAGATGACTCCTACCCTGCCAAAACTTATATTCATGTCCCCTAGTTCTACTATTCTAGTCACTAAGTATGAAAAAAGATTATGCCTCAACACTATCAATTCCATTTACAATCTTAAACACTTCAATCAGATCCCCCCTAACTCTTATTTTTTCATAAGAAAACAATATGAGAGATTTCAATCTCTCCTCCTACGACAACCTCCTCCATCCCAACACCATTCTAGTGACCCTTCTCTGAACCTTTTCAAACAGTTCAATGTCCTTCAAAAGGTAAAAAGATCAAGACCGAACACAATACTCCAAATGTGTCCTAACCAGTGACTTATAAAATGAAATTATAACCTCTTTAGACTTGTATTGAATATTTTTGTAGATACAACCTAAAATCCTATTTGCCCTACCACTAGCAACAGCACACTGTTTGGATGACTTAAGAGATTGACCAACTATTACACCAAGATCCTATTCTTTCATGACACTGTTAAGGTTATTCCCATCCAAATTATACTTATAATTCAAATTATGATAACCCATATGCATTATCTTGCATTTATTATAACTAAAACCCATCTGCCATTTATTTGACCACCTCACTAAATGATCTAAATCCTTTTGTAAATCA
>NW_013666905.1:65710-71966 GCF_000517525.1 Limulus polyphemus | reverse complement strand
TTTATTACACCACAGGATTTAAAACTACGTTTGTTATCTTTGACTTTCCTCAAATTCTACACAAGTCTGACAATTTATTACACCACAGGATTTAAAACTACGTTTGTTATCTTTGACTTTCCTCAAATTCTACACAAGTCTGACAATTTATTACACCACAGGATTTAAAACTACGTTTGTTATCTTTGACTTTCTTCAAATTCTACGTTAAGTTTTCTTTCCGTTTTCAAGGACTAGTCAGGTTTAGATTGTTCTCTTATTAAGCCCCCTTTCAAGTCTGACCGTTGGGCAGGCTCACTTTTGCAAGGTCACCTTAATAATCTGTTGGATTAAAACAAGTAAAACTTGACCAGATGCACCGTAAACACCTATCAGGATCTTATGACATTCTAAACAACATCAAAGTTGATAAGTTTTATTAATTTACAGAACTAAATTTAATTAATTCCACATGTATTTTAGTTAATTATAGTATTACATAGGTTTAATATGTAACAAAATTTCTTAAATAGTTATAAAAACGTTCTGTTATTTCCTCAAGTCTATAATGAGTGAGATATATAAGTTTACTTTATAGAAAGGAGCATATAACAACCTCCCTAACAATTCACAGAAGCCCCAATGTACTGATGAAGCTTCTCCATTATTTACAATTGCTTCTATAGCTACCCCAAGGGGGAACCGTACCAACAACAACAACAAAAATGTTACGTCACCCACCCGCGGCACCTGCGCACATGTACCGAGTTTGTTCGCATTTCCTTGTGAGAGAGAGTATGGTTTATTTGTTTGCTATTAGACACAAAGCTACACAATGGGCTATCTGTGCTGTGCCCAATGCAGGTATCGAAACCCAATTTTTAGCATTATATGCCCTATGGATTACCATTGAGCCACCAGAGGGAATGTGAGAGAATAAGTGCCTCTTGGATCTAGAATGGGGGACAGGAACACAAAATCCGGTGTTAAACTTATGTCTAGCCTACTCCTAGACCACCATCGTGGTTGGGTGACCTTCCTTGCGTATTTTAGCCCCCTTGGTAAGTGGGATATACTATACAAAAAAGTACACCTCCCAGGCCTCTACGAGTCCCCATGTCAAGCTTTGTCCCTTTAAGTCCAAATCGGTGGTAGGAGTTTTTGAAGTAACAAAACGGAAAAAAAAAAATATTCACACAACGTGAATTAATATGTGATTTAAAGTACTAAATTTAATTAAATCAACATATCTGTTAGTTATTTATAGTATTAAACATATTTAATACGTATCATGAAATTTCTTAAATAGTAATATTATAAAAATATGACAGGTCACATGACAGTTCTGCTTCAGTGCTTAGTAATTCGCTAAGCAGAACAAACTTGGTCAAGTATTCTTGGGATAATGGCCAAAAACACTACTAGCAACAAGATACCCAATTAATGACCTAAGGCAGAGAGAGAGAGTGGCCACAGCCAGCCTTTTGTAATTTGCCTGTCATTCATGGTTAATACTAATTATCATTTTAGGTTTTTAACAGTTCTTCTGATAGAAATTTTTACATAATGTTACGTCTCCAGTCGTTACTTAATTTTCCGTAAATTCGTTCCGACGAAACTTTAGCGACACAAGTCCTTTCTTAAATAAAACTGTTTTATTCTTTCCGAATAAAACTTTACCGATACACTTAATTTCAACAGTAGCTCTATAACAAACGCTAGAACGTCTCACGTGCTCGTGCTCGACAATACTCAATTACACACTCTCTGACTGCAGTTCAATTACTCATTACCTACACATTGTCCCGTCACGTTGTGACCATCTTATATATACCAGGCTACCCCCAATCTAGTAATCTCCCGACAATTCACGAAGGTTCGAGAAAGAAGTGGCGTGATACTAGTCACGTGACCTCGCTGACGCAACAATAATTATAGCGCACTTACACGGTCCCAAAGTGTAGACTATATTTCTGTGCAAAGGTATAACGTTTATTTGTTTGTTTTTTGTAGTTAACCGCAAAGCTACACAATCGACTATCTGTGCTCTGCCCACCACAGGTATCGAAACCCGGTTTGCAGGGCTACAAATCCGCAGACATACCGCCGTGCCACTGGGGGCGCTAAGGTATAACTTATAGGTCACGTGCGGCCGATGCTGCTTACAAATATATGCAAATGAAAAAAACAAAGTTTCACTATCCCTAAAAACCTACAGAAAGTAAAATGAATTTAACAGTTATTTACATGACTTTTCTTAAAAGATCAAAATCATAAGACAGTACGTACACATAACTATATTTTATCGCGTTATTTTATTATGTACCGGTTCTAAGCACATTCGACTAAGGTGAACTTAGGAATTTTTACATAGTCTATATAATAAATTATTACGTTCATCTACCAGTTTGTAAGTACCTATTAGATAAACTAGTTGTTTTTTTTTATTATAAATTAAAATCAACTTTCTTTTTAAAATATAATAATCTTCTGGATAAATCAAACTTATACATAAACGTTAAATACAGCCGAAGACATTGTTTTGGGGGCAATTCGGTACGAGTTTCAAAATCACGATTTAAATTCTTTCATTTTTTTTCAAGGTCACCTTCTGTACTCAACTATTCTTAGTCCAGGGTCGCACGTGCAATCATGCGAAGCGCACGCTAGGGTGCACTTAACCAACTATAGCGCAGAGTTAGAGACATTGTAGTATATAAATATATATATATATAAACTTTTTTTTACAATGTAAACTCTGCGACGCGAAAATGTCGACTAATTTTCTCGACCCAATTTGTCAGTTCACATAAACAAGCGCAAACCAAAAAAATAACAACAATACTCTCGATCACTTTTAATCATAGGCTTAAAAACTCGGGAACCCCCCTAATAAAACAGTATGGTCCCCCCCGCGAAAATGTCGACTAATTTTCTCGACCCAATTTGTCAGTTCACATAAACAAGCGCAACCAAAAAAATAACAACAATACTCTCGATCACTTTTAATCATAGGCTTAAAAACTCGGGAACCCCCCTACTAAAACAGTATGGTCCCCCCTTTTTTTTAATGTGAATATGTTACAATACGTCAACCACATTACATTCGGTGCCGACCATTCTTGAAGAACCAGGGCTCCTCGGATCGGTTGGGATACGAGTGGTCTAGATACAATATATATATCATCAGCTCTTAAGAACAAGAAATGTTATGGTGTGAACTGTAATTATTATCGATTTTATTTAAGTCATTCACAAAAGAGATCTTGTGGTTAAAGATTAATAACACAATATTACACACACACTAAAGACAATGTGTGTGTGAATCACAATGTGAAAGATTTAACTTGGCTACTTCAGAAAAGAGTGCGACACACCGGGAACTTTGGTATCATGATTATCTCTGCTTATTATAGTCTGCAAGTTTCGATAAAACGTACATTAAACCTAAGCAGTGTTAACTTCACGGTCCTGTTCACAACCACTTTAA
Source organism: Limulus polyphemus (assembly GCF_000517525.1). Classification (NCBI taxonomy): domain Eukaryota; kingdom Metazoa; phylum Arthropoda; class Merostomata; order Xiphosura; family Limulidae; genus Limulus; species Limulus polyphemus. Next base: position 68,497 of record NW_013666905.1, on the reverse strand, counting down.
CACCGTCAACCTACGACAAAAAAAACAAGATTTGTTAATCTAAAGTGTTATCCAATTTCTTCGTTTTAAGTTTAACAAAAACGTTCATTAAAGTAAGCGTATAATGTTTCGAAAAAAATATATAATAATAAATTATAAGGCTGTCTAGTAGGGAGAATATGAAGAAAATATGTGGTTTTTCTCAAGTTTCTGACCTTTAAGGCCCGGAGCTGTCAAAATGTTTAAACACTGGAGACAGAAGGTAGCTAGGTTCTGTCGTGTATGTGTTTAAAAGACGGGCTAATATGGTTGGGAGGGAAGAGGGCGACGTTTATTCGCGTGTTTGCACTCTTGTTTGTGAAATGTGACATGGTCAACAAAAACTCTTAATTGAATACCACAAGAGACAAGGGATGATTAGAGCCGTCAACAATTTTAACATGATTTTAATAATATAGTCTCACATCACGCTGGAAGGGTTGTTTTTATTAGCTTACTTGTCGTCTCGAATCCTACATCTCACATGAATATACACGTATGCACACAACGCACGTGGTTTGTTGTAAACTACATTCCACGAGCTGTACTTCGTGCTACTCCATAACATACACGACCACAAACAGATATATTGATACGCTAAAAACTATGATCTTCTCGTAAGTTTCACAGCAACGTTTGTAATAAACTGAAAAACTTGATACATAATTGGATATAGGCAATATGGTGATGTCTACCTAAAAAGATAAAAATAAACAGGTTATTTTGTAATCCACTGGTGACACTTCAAGGTGAAAACGTAACTTTGCACTTAATTAATATTTAACCCCTATCCCCAAAGCATGAATAATAAAAGGAAGGTTACATTCTGTATCACATGTTAGCGTGTTGCAATAACCTTTTAAAAAATGTAAAAAATTTTGTTTATGAATTTATTTATATTTCGACAAGGTTAAACCTCCATTTCTGGAAGGTGGAATGTCTTAAGGTTACTTTTTTTTTTTCAAGCAAACATATTACTTAAAGGAAGACTGACAAGACAGACTCAAAATGCCTGATTATATCCAAGAACTATCAAAATAACCTTGGCCAATTTAACACACCTAAACATTTAAGCAGAATTAGGGGTAAAAGGAGCTGAAAAACACCGATAAACAAAGCGCAATGTAAGAAACTTGAAACGAAGTTAACGTTTAACAGTTTCCTAAAAAACACCTACCATGTTTGATCGTATTTTCGATACAAGACATACGGTTAACAGAATATCCTATACAGATTTCATATATCGTGACATTACAAATATCTAACAATTCAAACATAGTAGTTTCCACCTTTAAAATATAACGCTTATGTCTCCGTGTATTGTTGCCCGCCTCTTTGTTCAGCTATGTACGTCGCCAATCTCGCGCATCTTGTTACAATAATCACAGTTCATAGTGGGATGTTATTTGTTCGAGTGGGCGAGATTATTCTACGCTTTTTAAAGGAATTAAACCCACCCCCCTTTTAATCACGTAACAGTGACCATATAGTAGACCCCATCTCCACGCCCTTACCCACACGAATGACATCACAGCTATTCTTAAATACGTTAACACGCACTAGTTCTGAAAAGATCCGAGAGAAGGCGATAAAACCTGTTAACGTTTCATTTGAATTGTCTTAACCTGATTTTATAGTCAGGTGTCTAAGTATACACTATAGTGTTATTTTCAAATTATGCACATTTAGAAATTAGTATTGATATGTTGTAGTTTTCTCCACATTCATGACGTAAAGCGTACCCAATGAGCGACGTAGTTTATAGACAGCACGTGATCGATGAGACAATCACCTGTTTCTATTGTACTCTATCAGCAGTGTTTGCTGTAGCTTTCCTCTTCACCCTCCCCCAACACACTCATAAATTGAGGGAAATGGAGTACCAGTTAAAATCAACTGAAAGGAAATATTAATTTCCTGATGAAAAGACAAGGTACGAATGCTCCAGACCCAGCACGTTATACGTGACGTTAACACCAGGAACAGAACGGGTGAAAATCAACATAATTCAATCTGTTATGTTTCGGCAACGACAGGGTCTTTTAGACCTAAAACAGTGTATTTAGTTTAGCCTTATTATATTTAGTGTGTCTTATTTTAATGTGTGCAAGAGATGTTGAACCGGAAAGCATGATCTTCGATCGTTACACACTTTTACATTACCAAAAGCTTCACGCGCTGTTGGTGAGGTGGCTTGAGTTGTCAAAAACACAAGCAAACACTACTTTATCTTGGGCCAGGTTCAAAACCTGTTCGAGGAAAAAACAAAAACCGAAGTTACCACATCCGTATAATATGCAAATAGAACAAAGTATTTCCTTTGTTCGGACCAAGAAAAAAGAAGACGTAATAGTTGTTGAGACAGGAGGTCGGTTATTATAACACCTCAGTACACTCTTGCTGCCCACCGACTCTCGTCCAGAGGATTCAGTGCTTCCAAGGCTGTTGGGGTCAATAATTAACCTTCTGTCATCGTGAAGACACAGTCTAAAACACCTGTCAAAGACTAGTAGTTATTGTAAGATTGTTAATAAGAACGTCCAAGAGAAAGTAAAGACGAGTACATAATAAAATGTTAACAATCTGCTACTATATCCAATGCCGACGAGGTCTTTCGTTCAATACCAATGCTCTTCAGGCCGGCTGAAGTACAACAAATACAGTAGTGGTTCATAATAAAATAATCGACTTCCCGCAATTATTTCATCAGTAAAAAATTGTATTTGTATGTTTCTATCATTTCTTTTAAACTTATGTGTTATTCAGGGT
>NW_013666905.1:62765-65173 GCF_000517525.1 Limulus polyphemus | reverse complement strand
CCCGTTTCAAGCGACGGGTTGACAATATACACAAAACACTATTTCTAATACTTATAATGAATATAAGGTAACAATAACGATTTTTTTTTTAGATGTCAAACAGATATTTACGGAAAAAAATTGCAAAATACAGGTTTATATGTAAAGACTAAAATCGCTGTTGTCTTAGTGACACAGTTGCAAACGCGTTATTCACTGAGACATCCAGTTTTGTTTTGTTTGTACTCTTAGTTGGTGAGGGGGGCTTTCGATCTCGGGGCAGTTGCAACTCCCCCCCCCCAAAAAAAAAATCTGGCACTAGTGCTAGAAATGGTAATAGATATTCACACATCAAAGTACACTCACGCACGCGCGCGCGCGCACACAGTCGCAAACAATATAAGAATATTTTTAAACGTTTTCCACTTCACCACGTTCTCTATGTATGTTGATTTATCATACACTCACGCACGCGCGCGCGCGCACACAGTCGCAAACAATATAAGAATATTGTTAAACGTTTTCCACTTCACCACGTTCTCTATGTCTGTTGATTTATCAACATTCAAACTATTTAATATTATGACGTTTGTTGCACTATAGAAGTAAACTTAATATTTTAGTTTTCAGCCCTTATCACACTGGCGAGCGAAACTACTGTTTACGTTCAAAGCCCACAGAGATAAAAAAAAAGGCAGTATTTTCACAGTGAGTACGTGGGCGGCATAAGATCTGTTTACATAAAATCCAGGCACGTGAACAATTAGCTGTTTCGTGTTTGTACAAGTGAGATGGACGAATGCTGACAGCTGAATACGATCCCAAATGTAAAGAAATAACAGCAGTGCTAAGGAATCCGAATTTAAGTCTAGTGGATGAAAAGGACAGTTCCATCGGTAATGGGTCATATCTGAACGATGAGAGTCACGTGACTAAAACGGTGACAGAAAAATTTTAACTAATTCTTTGCCTTTTCATATTTTATCAGTGCAGTTAAATGTTTGATATTAGATCCGCGAGTTTTGAAGATACAAACTCTAGATCACAAATTTCCAATTATCAACATATATGTATGTATATAGACCGCACAACCGTTAAAACAAACTGGCATCTCAAAGTATAGCTTTGGATTTAATGTCGCAGAGAACATGTCCTAAATCAGGTCAAATAATATAAGTAAGTTGTCCAGGATACAGTTCAACTCGTTTGGACAATGAGACATTAATATCTGGATCATAAGAACATATCATAAATGATAAGCTGAATATACGTATGTTGTACGTGTGTACATATGTACGTACGCATATAAACACAATACAAACTTTATAAAGACACGTATATGTCGTAGATGAGAGAATCAACGTAAAAAAACACAAAGCATCAAATCTGTTTCTACGTTTTTTGTTGAATAAAGTATATTCATATAAACGTACGTTTTTGTTTCTCCATAAATTATTATTATTAGCTGAACTAAGTCAGAATACGCTTCGTTAATGGTAAACAAACTGTTGAAAATAAATGACATTAGAATGAGTTGATGACCTATTAAGGCCCTAGTGACGACTGGAAAATCTTCACCTCTGAACTGAAAAGTATAACTGAGACTAGTGCATCAATGTTTACGTCTATATACGTATCAATGTTTACGTCCATATACGTATCAATGTTTACGTCCATACACGTACGTCCATATACGCATCAATGTTTACGTCCATATACGTATCAATGTTTACGTCCATACACGCATCAAATGTTTACGTCCATATACGTATCAATGTTTACGTCCATATACGTATCAATGTTTACGTCCATATACGTTCTCGTTTCCTAGCAGCAGCACACGGGACCTTCGTTTTTTTTAATCCCTTCACTGATTGGTTCATTTGAAGACGATTTGAGATTTCGAACCTATACCGTAGTTTGTTTTTTTAAATCGTTCTCTAAATACTGTTTGATGAGATGACACCCCCCCCCCCATTTCCCTTACTCCCACAAAACCTTATACCCTGGATAACCTTTATCTTGCTGATCCAAACTTTCATCACGAGATATGAAGAGTTTAAAAAATAAATTGCTTAACTAATATTTTTGTAAATATATCTATATATATATATATATTTTAAAGAGCTAAATGCTACAAGTGCATATAGATAGAAAGAAAAGCCAGTAAGTTAATAAACTTATGAATTAATAACAATTCATCTAACCTACATAAAAGCCGGTGTGTCACGTCACGCTTGATTTCTCTAAATAAGGGGAGTCAGTGTATTTATCTAGATAGAATAGCTTGATTACTGTCTGCCCAGTACGATTTTAGTGACGGTGTTGCAAGGGGGCCGTGAAGGGGGTGGGTGGCCGTAAAACCTTATAGGTGTTGGGATCAACTAGCCAAGACCTAAGTGCATAAAATTTATCATGAAAGTAAAAAC
>NW_013666905.1:57107-61765 GCF_000517525.1 Limulus polyphemus | reverse complement strand
CCGTAAAACCTTATAAGTGTTGGGATCAACTAGCCAAGACCTAAGTGCATAAAATGTATCATGAAAGTAAACACATCGATTCAATTATAAACTTAAATCGTTTCTGAATTAAGCTATTTTCTGTTATATCACCAACGTTCTGAATAAAAAACAAACCTCTTTAATCAATGCAGACTCTAAAAGAAGTCATTATTTTTCCAGTTTTGTCGTTTATACATTTCATTTTATACTTTCAGTACACAGACTAACAACAATATTACGTTATACTTTTGTTGCTTAGCAACATGACATAAAAGCCATTGTTGGAACGTAGTGTTACCGAAACGCACTGGCTTTTCTATATATTAAAAGTTGTTAATCTGATTTTTTTTACCAATAATTATTATACGAATACGCCACGAATTCATTTCATGAAATTACAGACATTTGACTGCCTCGACTGCACTTTTTGCCTCTTTGTTGATCAAGCTTGATTTCGCAAAAAATGTGAGGTTAGGGTATGCTATGGCGTGAGGGTGGTAGTACTTGCCCCGTCATTTTTGACGGGCTATACGCTAGTTATTGTTAAAACATATTCTCGAAATTAGTCAACATCGTGTTTGGAAAATTTTGGGCGAAAACTGAATGAAAGCGGGAAAAAAAATCGATATCATCTTTAATATCTACGATAATTTTAATCGTTTTTATAATTAGTTTTAATGTTACTTTTGTTGGCTAACAGTAACTGGTAAACTATAAACACGTGTGGTTAATTAAGTCATTAACTATTACTTTCTGATAAACACACACACGTCGGCGACTTGACTTTCCAAACGCTGTTTCAACTAATTAAATCCAAGCGTGTCATAAGTCAATCGTGATACTCATGCGCATATTATGTACGAAAAATAAATAAAGGCCTTGGTTAATAAGTATTAAATAACAGATCAATGAACTTTATATTTTTCGATAGTGATCAGAGTAATTTATTCATATCTAGGTTACAGCCCTCTTTTATGTATAATATACATGCACGCTTATAAAAAATAACAACAAAAGTCCGATGCACGCGACACCGATATGCATTATCACTTCGACAACAACGGTTAACCGAGGCCACTGTACAGGGTGCCCTACTTTTTAAACACCTCAGTCCACTGATTGCGTACGTATTTCATGTGAATTGCCACGGTGATACGTGCTCTGCACTCAGCAAAAACATTAAACAATACGGTGTAGGGATTTGCCCCTAGTATATTTGAAACCTAAAAACGTAATACACTTTAATTACTAAGTGACTTTTTGACATGCTCAGATTATACGTACCACTTTCACCATAACCAATGAGGTTAGAGATATTGGTGAAAGTGGTACTATAATCTACTACGTCAAGACTACTGCTTTCAGTTACAATCTTCGGAACAGTCTGTTAGTTAGTTAGTTTTATTTTAATTTCCCGCAGAAGCTACACGAGGGCTATCTGCACTAGCCGTACCTAATTTAGCAGTGTAAGACTAGAGGGAAGGCAGTTAGCCATCACCACCCACCGCCAACTCTTGGACTACTCTTTTACCAACGAATAGTGGGATTAACTATGGTGTGACGGGGATTCGAACCCGCGACTCTCAGATTGCGAGTCCAGCACCCTAAGCACCTGGCTATGCCGAGCCTCCGAACAGTCTCAAGTCATGTTGATCAAAATGATTTCAGTTTTTTTATTTTATCATTTGTCAAGACGTACTCATCAATAAGATTGAAGAAGTGTGTGTGTGTGTGTGTGTGAAGGGGGAGAGGGGTTCAACACTACAATAACAAACTACATTTCACGGTTTTACCATATCACATATAGTATTCAAAAAATGTATAAGAAAATGGTAAATTTTCACTGCTGTGTAAATAACACGACATTCTAAATAATTCTTGTTTCATATCCTAATCTTTTACACCATCCATTTAAAATGTTCCAATATTCCACTACGCACACAGCTATCCAGCCCTCTCCTCACGTTCACACGTATCAGTAAAACATATTTTGGTCAAATTAGAAACTTTAGTTGACCAGCTGGATCTAGGTCAAATTCAGCATTCCACTGATCCAGAAAATGTACAAGATTGCACCATTTTGCTTCACTGAAAGAAAAAAAAACTCTGGGGGACAATCCCTCACACTGTTATGAAATGTTAATGTGATAACAGTTTCCAATATTTTACAACAACATGAAATTCTTCTTTGACAACAGTTTCCAGTATCTTACAACAACATGAAATTCTTCTTTGACAACAGTTCCAAATATTTTACACCAACATGAAATGTTAGTGTGGAAACAGTTTCAATTGTCTTACAACAATATGAAATGTTACTGTGGAAACAGTTCCAATTGTCTTACAACAATATGAAATGTTAGTGTGGAAACAGTTCCAATTGTCTTACAACAATATGAAATGTTACTGTAGAAACAGTTCCAATTGTCTTACAACAATATGAAATGTTACTGTGACAACAGTTTCAGATATTTTACAACAATATGAAATACTACCGTTACAGTAGTTTCAAATATTGTACAACAATATGAAATACTACCGTTACAATAGTCAAATATTGTACAACAATATGAAATACTACCGTTACAATAGTCAAATATTTTACAACAATATGAAATACTACCGTTACAATAGTTTCAAATATTTTACAACAATATGAAATACTACCGTTACAATAGTTTCAAATATTTTACAACAATATGAAATACTACCGTTACAATAGTTTCAAATATTTTACAACAATATCAAATGTAACTGTGACAACAGTTTCAAATGTTCTACAACAATATGAAATACTACGTGATAGTGACAGTATACACATAGATCCTAATTTCGCGTTACTGCTACTTAAAGTATAAATTTTTTATTTCATAAAATGTCAGTAACCTTTCTATAAAAACATCGTAAATTTTGGTGTTTATTTAACTGAAGCTAACCAGTCTTTAAACATAAGTAATGTTACATTATTTTATAAAATACCGCCGCTTCCATCCCACACAGCTATTAAGTTACAGTAGCATTAAACATGTAATTTATACTCTTAACGAAAACAATAACGACCATTAAAATTCTTTAATATATACATGTTGCACAAAATAGTGTTAGTTTTGTGATGAGCTTGCTAAAAATATACACGACTCGAGGACAACCGTTGGTTTACCACTAATAAAGCTAATTTCATACACCCACTTAAGAAGTCAGATGATGTACTTCACTCACAGGATAAATTATTGTGTTTAGCACGGTAATTATGCACGATTTATGTATGTTAACAATACTCGTGTTACTAAGGTGATAAGCCTGCAATTGATTTTCACAATGTTTAAACGGAGTGCAAAAAATCAGTGAGGCATGCATCACACGGGCCGACTTCCCGCCACGTGTTTGCACGCGCCCACACACATGATAAGATAATAATAATAATAAAAAGATTCACAGAACACCAACATCATCGCATACATTTGACAATTTTACGTAACTATACTCTACAGCACCCAGGCCAATTTTTGTATTAACCTTTGCACATCCATCCGGGCAACGCATGAATGAAAGCTTTTTCTTTTAATAATCAACTAAAAAAAAACCCGGAGAAACCTTCAGCACATTAATTTTTAGAGGTTCTGTCTAAGGAGCCAGGGAAGTGATTTAACTGTCGATTTTAGACGTGAATGATAACAAAAACGGATTCATGAGCTTAAAGAAATCACGTGTGAATCATAACTTCTGCCTTTATAAGTGTTCTGTGAAAAATAGAAGAACCATTTCTTACTAATGAATGATTTGACAACTTAAAGCACAATTTCTCTTTTTCACACCCAACGATGGGTATTAAGCTCAATATTTAAAGACAAAATTCCCTTTCTTTTTTAAACTTTCTATAGATCTGATTTTTTTTAAATCAATAAACCACACACACACAAATACATACACGTAAAATATATTTATCACAGCAACATTATGTAAACCGTCGGTGCTGTTTTCTGATGACCGTCAAGTGTATTTTACTCATACATGGGTGACATTAATTAGGTTCATGCGGTTTTACTAAGTCATCAACTTTGATTGAAGTATCACTGAAATATAGAGGCCTGCCCAAAGGTTTTCCGATAAACCCAAAAACATGTCATGAACTTATCAATCAATTAATGATATTTTGTAACAGATGCATTAGTTATCATTAAAATATGGTATAATGAGAACTAACCGAAAATCACCTCACTCAATACTGTTCCGGAAAGGCCAGTCATGACATATTCATGAATCTTATAAATCAAGCCCACGTGGGATAAATCTACATTACTGTACAGCATTATAGAATTAATAAATAACTCGAATTAGTTTTAACACAAACTCAATTGTAAATTTTTTATTTTGTTCTACTTTTCAAAGATAAAGTTCATAAGTTTCTATAATCTTTCAATAATAAACAATTGGAATTATCGACAATGTAAAGACGTTTGAAGATATGTTTTTGTATTTGTTAACTACTTTATACACAGCATTTTTAAATCTGACCACTGTAAACAACTTGGATAATTTACAACGTTTATTTTGGTGTTTTTAAACTACCGTATTTTCGGTGTATAAGACGCACTTTTTTACCCCAAAATTTGATGTCAAAATCTGCTTGCGTCCTA
>NW_013666905.1:54606-56497 GCF_000517525.1 Limulus polyphemus | reverse complement strand
CCCCCAAAAACTTTGTCTTCAAAATAAGGGTGCGTCTTATATTCCGAAAAATACGGTAACTACTTTATACGAAACGTTTTCAGATTTGACCAGTTACTTTGATACACAAAATGGTGATTATTTACAAATCAGTTTAAAAACTTAATAGTTATCAAACTTTAACATGGATTCAACTTCTACAATCCAGATTCTCATAGGCTTAACTTTGGTGTTTCTATTTATTCTGATATACAAAATATTTGCTCATATTAACAATAAAACGGTCCAAGTGAGAAGCTCCAGTCATAACCGGTAAAAACGATGTAATATAGTACACGTATAACAGCCTTAATTAAGTGGTTCCTGTTACAGGTCATTTACAAGTACCTAAAAATCGCTCCTATGTGAAACAAGAACACTTCTTAGTGAAACAAATTCACCGAGGAGTTACAAAATAGAAACACAGAGATTTAAGTAGCCTCAAACCACGTTCCAGAAGCCATGGCTCTTACAATTTAATTATCTCTAACATCGGAAGTTTGGACAGATAAAGCAAAGAGAGTTAGTCATGTTTGGTGTTAGATCTATGTTCTCATCACGTTTAAAAAACTAAAACATAACGGATTCTACATACAATTTTTGCGATAGTCCTTTATTTCAAAGTACGTACTCTTAGTTTTTCCTATCAGCTTTTAGAAACAAATTTATCGCATAACAACCTTTTTTCTTTTTCAGGCTGTAAAAGGCCGACAAGCGGTGTAAATTTAACGCTATGCCCCTTTCGTCAGTCGATATTATTTTTAAAATGTTATCCAAATAATAAAATAATATTACATAATATTTTATTACCATGAACGAAGCAAATTTGATAATAGGTTTTAACTGCAAACAGCATTCAAGAATTCTTAGGCTTACTGTATTTTCTTTTTTAACGTCCGGGCAATATTAACGCTCTCGAGTTTCGTCTAAGTGTTCAGAAATTCTACGTTATACAGCTATACATGTAGTTTCGTTTTGAGTTTACTTACTGATTTAAATATTATTTTATACAGCTGTGTATCAAAAGCTGCTTACCAAAGGACAACAGTGAGGGCCAAATAAATTATATAAAGTAAAAGCTTTTATAATTATATCTCAATCAGACAGATGTTACACGAACAGTTTCGGCCTCAGGCCTACATCCTACTTTTTCTTCTTAAATGTCGTTCGTCAATTTTTTTCTATCTCTACAACTACGAACAAAATTGGCATACGGACACGACTACACGCAACCCTGTCCCGACCACAGCTGATCAGGTTTATTTTTTTTCCCCGCTGAAGTAGCGGCGATCTGCCCTCGGGACTAGACAGGGCCCCCATCGTGGTACCGGCATTGTGCCTTAAAGGTAGTAAAGAATCAGGTATAGTCTTATGTTGGATGCGGGGTCTAGCGCTATCAAGGCTACAAAGTAGAGGGCGCTATCACGTTATTAGCTGGAACCAGTTGTGTTGGCAATAGGAAGATGTATTTTTTGGAAGACAATTTTCCCAAGAAGAAGAATGTGAAGAAAAAACAAATATTCAACAAGGAACAAATTAATTACGACCATCACATGTAGAGACACTAGTACAAAACGTAATAAACATTAACTTTTCAAAGATAAAAACAAAATCAGACATTTGCTTGTAGGAACTGTAGATATCTCGTAAAACACACACAAATATATACCATACTTATAAGTGGTTACAATAAAAACTACAGTGTCTTACAACAGAATCGGCAGTATTTTCTACAGTATAGTATGTTACTATGTGTTATGTTCCACATTAGTATTCTTTTTTTACTACTTAACGATGGTTTTTTTTTTTTAATTTCGCGCAAAGCTACACGAGGGCTATCTGCGCTAGCCGTCCCTAATTTAGCAGTGTAAGA
>NW_013666905.1:45771-53784 GCF_000517525.1 Limulus polyphemus | reverse complement strand
AAGTTGTTGAGTGTTATAAGGATATGTTGGGGAATGTAGAAGTTGTTGAGTGTTATAAGGATATGTTGGGAAAATGTAAAAGTTGTTGAGTGTTATAAGGATATGTTGGGGAATGTAGAAGTTGTTGAGTGTTATAAGGATATGTTGGGAAAATGTAAAAGTTGTTGAGTGTTATAAGGATATGTTGGGGAATGTAGAAGTTGTTGAGTGTTATAAGGATATGTTGGGAAAATGTAAAAGTTGTTGAGTGTTATAAGGATATGTTGGGGAATGTAGAAGTTGTTGAGTGTTATAAGGATATGTTGGGAATGTAGAAGTTGTTGAGTGTTATAAGGATATGTTGGGGAATGTAGAAGTTGTTGAGTGTTATAAGGATATGTTGGGGAATGTAGAAGTTGTTGAGTGTTATAAGGATATGTTGGGAATGTAGAAGTTGTTGAGTGTTACAAGGATATGTTGGGGAATATAGAAGTCGTTGAGTGTTATAAGGATATGTTAGGGAATGTAGAAGTCGTTAAGTGTTATAAGGATATGTTGGGGAATGTAGAAGTTGAGTGTTATAAGGATATGCTAACCTCAATTAGTTAGTTAGTTACAGAAATCAGGACTTCACCACTCAGTTCTTACAAACTGATTACAACTGTCATAACGTCAAGACGTTATTCAACATTGTGTTTCCATTGTCTGAAAGGTGAATTACCAATGAATGTGATAGTAAGCCTGACCTAATAATGAAACAAGGAACACAATTTCTGAATTCAAGAGATTAACGACAAGACTGGTTACTTCTTACACCTGCCTTTCTTGCGTGACCGTCGGTGATCCCCAGAGGCTCGTACAAATTAAGAGGAACTTGTAGCAGTATCTTACGTAAATCAATAACGTGCGAAAGAAGTCGGAACTAACAACTCGAAACCCCCAGCTGACCTGATGAGCTTGTTCAGCCACGGTTCAAACCGGTCCTGGTTTCAATATTTGAAAAAATATTAAACCTTACAGGAAGCGTCTGTACGAAACTTTGAATGTGCATATATAGATTTCATAATATAGCAAGATAATTAGTATAATTACAGTAATGTAGCTCAAAGGATAAAGGTCAGTAACTTAGAAGTAGTGAGCATTTTTTGTATCTTGTTTTTAACCTTTCAACTGCGGATGACATCATATGATGTAAACATTTTGCGCGCAAAATTTTGAATGGCCCGCCGCAAAAATTCGCGTATCTTTGTGCATGGGGTGGTAGGCACAAGCTGCAAACAAAGGGTTTAAAAAACAACAACAACAACATTTTACACTAAAATCCATTATAAGTTGCACTTGCATTATTTTCCACATTCCCCAGCATATCCTTATAACACCCAACGACTTCTACATTCCCCCCAAGTATTGTTCGTTTGGTGTGTTTTTTTCATGCAAGGCTACAAATTGGCTATGTGTGTGTGTGTACCTGTCCCTAATTTTGAACTGAGAGGAAGGCACCTTTCACCAACTCTTGGGCTACTTGTATCTGCACAAAGAGTGGGTCTTCACTGCCACCCTTATAACTTAACTACAGCCCCCCAAATGAAGAACATTTTTTGTCTCAACGAGATGCAAACCATGAACCCCTTGATTCACGATTGGGAGACGCTAAATGCTAAGCAAAACTACCAGACCATGACAGGCCCTATGGTAATGGGACTTCAACCACCTTTCAGTGCCCAGCCAACGGTAGCCACTGGATATTCTGATATTCAATCATGACGCACGCATACCTCAACATATGCTTTATGAACAAATCGTGTACTTACAATGTATTTTTAACAAGTGAATTTGTGGACACACAACGACATCTTTGGTTGTCATCGTTTTTATCTTTTTAAGCTCCACTCTGGACAAAGGGTTAACATTTTAATTTCGTATCTAAACCAGAAAAGGTCTATTTTTACATTAAATATTTGTTTTAGCAACTTGTAGTTGTACAGTAGCGATCTTCTTACAAAATATTTTTTTTATTATTGACATTTGCAAAGTTTGCTGTCAAACAACACTGAAATTTCTTTCCATTTGTCATCAGACGACAGTTTTCGTGCTCGGTACTTAAGGAAAAATATTTTCACAGACGAGTCTAAAAAAAAGTACAAGTCAAAGAACTATTCATAAGGGTCCTGCATAACTTTGTAAAAACTCCCCTCGAAAAGTTACTGTAAATCTCTCCGACCAGAGTAAGTTATGTACTTAGAACGAAATTAAAAATCAACCCTTCGACTGTGCCCAAAGGGCACTCCACTTCTCCGAAACTTTCAAACAGGTAGAATTTTAAACTTATAATCATACAGCAAAAGTGTTTATCATGAGTATCAATTTCAAGTGTACAAATGTAAAAAAAAATGTGTTTTTATGCGGGCAGAGAGAGAGAGAAGAGAAGGAAAAAAAAGGACGGTACTTCTCATATCAACAGTCATATACAAGTAATACACAAAATACTCCTTTTGTACAAAAGTTCTTTCAAAGTTGATAGACATGTTCTACTCAAGTGCTTACTTGATGTAAATACTAAAATGAGACGAGAAAGTTGAATAAAAGCCTTGTTGGCTCTCTCTCTCTCTCTCTATATATATATAGGCCTAAGATAAACTAATTAGGCTTACTTTCATACTTACAATTTCTTTCTTTGTTCTTGTTATTAATTTATTATATTTTAACTATTTTAATAGCCCATTATAACCTTAATAATATTCAAGCACTTGTAATACAATCTATAAATATGTTAGGGGTATAACCAAGAAATTATTTTTCAGAAGGCCGTGTATTAGTGAGGAGGTAATAGCCCCAACAATTTTTTCTTTTTTTTACGAAATTGGGTTTCCAGATGCTTTGAAAGTGATAATATGTAGGTATTGACATATGCAATTTGCATTTTGTTTCAGTTGCCTAAAATGCTTAGTACGCCCTCTATCTTCAAATATAATATTGTGATATTCTAATACTAAAGTCTTGTGCGCGACATTTACAAATCTAACATACTAGCGTTCCTTCTTTAAGCCTAGATCAAGCAATGAAATGAATATTACACTTTGGTTCATCATTCCCTCATGAAAAGTGGGAGCAATGAAACTGTAGAAATGTGTAGGGTTTCTTAGCAAAATAAAAATTGGGTATACATTCTGTATATAAACATGTTTGTGAAATGAAATTGCAATTACAGGCACAAGTCACGATAATAAATATTTACAAATACTTATATACAGATAGCGACAGACATGCGAAGCGTACCTAATTATATTAAAATGGCGTGTTCCCACTGCAGCAAGAACATAGGCCTAATTCTTAAGAATTACTGGCTAATCTGCACACGTCAACTAACCCCTCCCCCCCCCCATCTTTCAAAAATAAATGTGAATCAGATTAAAACAGATTTCGTGGAGATGATCCCCGAGAATTAGCATGACAAAACGATCAAGGTACCTAACAATGGAAACACTTTCTGGTTGTCACGTGCTGATCAGAGAACAAACACAACATGCTCTGTAATATTCATATTACCCCTACAAGTCGTCACGCCTCGAACGAGTATAATAATAATACACCAGACGGCATCACCTGCTGCTAGCCGTTGGCTGGCGTCAAGAGATCCTAGAGGCAAGTTTCACGTACAAGACACAAATCTGCCCAGCTTTATAACATAAAATAATTGTATGAAGAATTTAGGCATACTGTAGCTAACCCTGCATGAATGATGTCATAAACATTTTCGGCTGTTCAAAATGCCTTCGTCATGTCGAATGGTGGTTCGTAAGTTTGGTGATGACTTGAATGGGTAATGAGAAAACATTGTTACAAATGTACAATGTTTCGACAAAATGTAATCACGTTGTCAAAACCTTGTACATTTGTAATAAAGTTTCTTTCGTTACCCATTCAAGACATCTACAAACTTTAATTTCTAACAAGTGGGTTCTTCGTCATCAAATTTCAAAGGTGCCAAAATTTATTCATTGATATGCTTTCATTTTGTCACCTTAGGAAATTTTTTTAGCAAAGTGAAATGTTTAATTATGATGTTGGAAAACGAAAGAATCTGAACATCTTACTGTTTGTTTGTTTCCATGTTACGAAACTCCGTTGCTGAGAAATTTCACCATGGTTTCAGAGATTCTCGAAAAATTCGAGAGATAAGAAAGAAATAAAGAAATACAAATAAACAACACTAACTTATAACTTCATTGACTTGACAATTTTTTTTTCTTATGTCAGAATGTGTTGTATTTTCTACAAAACACGTCCACTGTATCGAACAGCTTAGCCCATCCTGTTTGTTTGGAATTAAGCACAAAGCTACACAATGGGCTATCTGTGCTCTGCCCACCACGGGTATCGAAACCCGGTTTCTAGCGTTGAGCCCATCCTGTACGCTGTGTTTGGAATTACAGTATAACAATATTTCTGTCTTAGAATCGTCGTAATTATTTTCTATCAGGTGGTAGGCTACGTAAAAAAAAAAGGTTTTACAAAGGAAGATATTTAATTTAATTTAAACAACAGTGACGTGTTACGAAGAAGAACCTTAAGTTATTAAAAAATCATTAATTTAAAACATATTGGATTGTGACTAAGTTATTATATACTTGCCTCCTTTGTGAATTTGTATAAATATATCGAAAATATACACTTTTAGAGTGAAAAACTTGGTTAACCATGAGTCACCCACTGACCTCGACACGCCGGTAGACCTAAATTAATTATAATCTATCTATATAAATAAACGTCAATATATGTGTGTGTATCTGTTCCTTATAGGTTTCTATATTTTTTGATCAATCAGAACCAAACGTGACTTGACACTGATACGGGAGGACATTTCATATCGATAGAATTCTTGAAAACAGTACGTCTTTCTTTCAAGTATTGGTAGTTTTATGTATTTTTATTGAATATTTAATGTTTATTACGTTAAGAAAGAAAAAAAACAATCAAAATTTCCTATCCTTTGTTACAAACGAGTTTTTTTTTCACCTGTCCAGCTAGAGATTCAACATACTCCGACTTAAAATTCACAAATTCGTTAAATAATCAAAATATATAAGTATATAAACAATTTTGATTGTTAAGTGAATATTTTAAACTAGATAATGTGAAAATGTGTATTAGTCTTATTATTACAGTTGTACTTAAGTGTATATTACTGAAATAATAAGGCCTTGAAATGTGTAGAAATTACCTTTTTTGGGGGGGATAAAGCATACAGTATTATAGTTCACTCTTTTTTTTTGTCACATTCTTATATGCAACGCTGGACA
Organism: Limulus polyphemus; assembly: GCF_000517525.1. NCBI lineage: Eukaryota > Metazoa > Arthropoda > Merostomata > Xiphosura > Limulidae > Limulus > Limulus polyphemus. The sequence continues at coordinate 48,505 of NW_013666905.1, read as the reverse complement.
CCAAAACAACTTGGGTGCACAGTTGGTAGAACCACAGAAATGGTGGGGTCGTTCAACTCCTGCACTGTTAACTCGCTCATAAGGCAGCCATCTAGAACAGAGCACCCAGTTAAAAATTACGTGTTAGTTTCAACCAGAACTCGATGTGTCCAGGCAGCTAGGGCAATAAACATTTCTGATAAACGATTCACTTTCCAAAAATAAAATAAAATGAACAGCCTACTGAACAACCTATAGGCTTTCGTAGTCGAAATGCGAAATTAGCTAAGAGGGCAAAAAAAAAAGAGAAAGTAAGCAGGGTCAGAAGCCCTCGACTATGGTACAATAACCGCAGTCATGGTTACGTGTTACGAAATACTGAATTGATCGATTTAGAAATAAGAAAATAAATGTTTGAGAATATTTACAATGTTTCTTCACATTACGATTTTTCAAAACACCAACAGCAATCTTATTACTGAATGAAAAACAACAAGAACTCACGCTCACGTGCCTGGTCAGACATATAATATAAATCGATACTACATGTCCAACAACCAAAGGACTTGTTTACCTCGGTACAAGTTAATCCATCGAAGAAAAACTTCGTTTGCCAAGCGTTTAATTAATCTTAAACTTTGCACAAAACCAAACCACCATATCCAATCTCATCGAATTACCATATTCCAAAATGCTCACATCAAGAAACCAGCCTACTTTACGAGAGAAGCGTGCCCTTATACGAGATTAAGAAAAGTAATAAAAGTGTACGGATGGAGAAACTCGACTTACTGTGAAACTTACATTCGGTTTATGATTTCTTTCACCCTCTATAAACCGACTTTCAAAGCAATCAAAATCACGCATGGATGATCCAATTAAACTAGAACACAGTTCGGTGATTTCACGTGCGCCCATGATTCTAGACCGTCGTCTGATCATGATTCCACGTGCGCCCATAATTCTAGATCGTCGTCTGATCATGTACGTCGTTTTGAGGCCGAGAGATAAATCTTGTTATCGGATTTCTACAACTTAAGTAAATTGATAACCTCAAGTATACACGGCATTTAATTATAGCTACGAGACAAAATTATGTTTTTAATATATCAAATACGAAATATTGGAAGATTAGTATCATTCCATAAGGCTTAAGTGGTTAGGGCACTCGATTCACAATCTGCGGGTTCGAATCCCATCACCGAACATGGTCACCCTTTCAAGTCATTCCTACGATTCAATTAGAATTGGCGGTGAATGCCGTTGGTTAGCTGCCTTCTCTCTGGCTTTTCACTACTAAATTAGGGATGGCTAGCGCATATGGCCTTCAAGTAACTTTGCGCGAAATTCAACAAACAAACATAATAATCCCACGATGACTACAGCTTAGGTATACACCAATGGGTAAACAAAACAGTCCTTGTTTTGTTTTTAATTTCGCCCAAAGATACAAGAGGGCTATCTACACTAGCCGTCCCTAATTTAGCAGTGAAAGACTAGAGGGAAGGCAGCTAGTCATCACCACCCACGGCCAACTCTTGGGCTACTCCTTTACCAACGAATAGTGGGATTGACCGTCACATTATAACGCCCCCACAGCTGAAAGGGCGAGCATGTTTGGTGGGACGGGGATTCGAACTCGCGACCCTCAGATTGCGAATGAAGCGCCCTAACCACCTGGCCATGCCGGACATAACAGTCCTTGTTATGATAAAGGAATTCTGTACATTTGTTTTTGTACGATCCATTGACAAACGCAAAAGAAACTGGCCGATTGCAATGCACGCAAAATAACTCGAATTTGGCTAATATGCTTATTGACTCCTTTTGTACACAAACAATTAATGTAAAATATTCTTTAGGAATAATATACAAACTACAGCTATTACTAAAGAAATCAGGACAAACTTCCGAGATCTGAAACTTTTAAACTGGCAAAAGCAGTAAAATAATATTAATCTCATTTAAATATCTGTGGTCATGCTAAATATTATACAGAAATGCGCATGTTTATATGCTATATACAAAAAACAATTACAGCATCCCCACTTGCGTTCCTACTTATTATGTTATAGACATCTACATGCCAGATTTACCCATAACGACTTGTGCTTTCCACGTGATGGTTGTTCTCATACAACATAGAACTCGGGCATTTCTTTCATTGACGAGTGCAGTACAATATGCGAAGTTGCAGCAGTATCTACATGGCTAGAGTAGATGTTATCTACTAGAGAACAACAAAGGTCTCACTAGTTGATTTACAAAAAAACATCGTTTTTAGAGTATAAATCAGCAAGTTCTAGAAACAGCGGGAGAAGACGCCCGACTCGGGATCTGAAGGTCGCGTGTTCGAATCCCCTTCACCAAACAAGCTCGTCATTTCAGCATTTATAATGCGATGGTCAATCCATTGGTAAAAGAATAGCCCAATAGTTGGAGTTGAGTGGTGTTGACTTCCCTTTAAGTTCGATGACGAGGAACCCACTTTGAGACTAATAATGCTTGGAGACTGCTTGAATGGGTAATGAAGAAAAACTTTAATATTAGTTTAACATAACAGCAAATGTACAGGTTGTATCTGATGATGACAGAACCTTGTCGAAACATTGTACATTTGCTGTAATGTTAAACTTGTATTAAAGCCTTCACTTTAGTCTATCACTACTTACTTAGGGACGGTTAGCGCAGATAGCTCTCGTGTAACTTTGCGCGAAATTCAAAATAAACTGAACCCATTACCGCAAAATCAAAC
>NW_013666905.1:42073-44844 GCF_000517525.1 Limulus polyphemus | reverse complement strand
TTAAAAAATTGGGTGACTTACTTAGAATTTGATGGAAGGTTTTTTCATTCTCTAATGCTTTACGACAAATTTTCAAAATAGTGACATCTCGATAATGTGCAGACAGTTTTCAAAATAGTGACATCTCAATAATGTGCAGGCAGTTTTCAAAATAGTGACATCTTGATAATGTGCAGACAGTTTTCAAAATAGTGACATCTTGATAATGTGCAGACAGTTTTCAAAATAGTGACATCTCAATAATGTGCAGACAGTTTTCAAAAATAGTAACATCTCAATAATGTGCAGACAGTTTTCAAAATAGTGACATCTCGATAATGTGCACAGTTTTCAAAATAGTGACATCTCGATAATGTGCAGACAGTTTTCAAAATAGTAAACATCTCAATAATGTGCAGACAGTTTTTAAAATAGTGACATCTTGATAATGTGCAGACAGTTTTTAAAATAGTGACATCTTGATAATGTGCAGACAGTTTTCAAAATAGTGACATCTTCATAATGTGCAGACAGTTTTGCAATTTTGTCACAGAAATAAACTTTGGTAAAGTTGCTTAAATATTAACTGACAATATTCAACAGCCTTCAGGTACATTACTTTGATGAGAGAAAGAAAAAAACTAACTAAGGTATGTATAAATAGGAAAAAGAAACAAACAGTTTAAAACTTTCAATTTCAAAAGTCTTAGTTCAACATCATCAAACATGCATATTAAACAAGAAAAATATCTTTGAACGACTTACATGTCATACAAAAAGTACGTAAAATGATGAAATCAAATTAAAATTAAAAAATAATAAACTTAAACTGATTAATTTCAGAATAGAATTAAAAAGATTAATTAAAATATGGACATATACAATCGTAGCAAAACTTGCAGAATGAAGTAAACAAAATTTAAAAACGGAGTCAGTAACTGCATGAAAACAAAAAAAATACAAGAATAAAAAGCAGAGATATAAATATTATAAAACGTTAAAGAAGTTGGACACAATACTATTTTATGTAACAGAAAAAGGTATTTAATACCTCAACCTCCAAGTAAACTTAGTTCTCAAACTATGCCCAACAAACTTCAAGGTAGGAGCAAGTAGATTTGTATAAACAGCTATAACACTTAGGCAAGGTTTGCAGAAACTGCAAAACAGCCTGCGGGTAATTATAATATAAATACCTTTTAACAGAAACAAAAGATAAAGCATAATGCACTGATATTAACTCGTGATCAGAGCAAGCTACCTACTTAGAAAGAAACTACACCTTGGGGTTAAGTTTTCTGAGAAAACATATACTGGGATTTTCTATAGTCTTGTTCCAGTTTTTAACACCTGTAATGTAAACCACGGCACTACAAGAGCAGGCTTGTTGTTATGGAATGTTGTAGTTCTTAGGAAATTCTCTCTCAGATGGAGTTGAAATACTTCTCGAGATTAAACCAGAAGTTGCTATTTTAGGGAAGTATTTCAGTACTAGAAACAAATTGAGATTAAAGGAGAGAACCTGACATTTTAGTGCTTAAGAGGATGTGGATACAAATGTTGTTACACAAGAGACAGTTGTAAAGTCTTGTGTCAAAACCGATAGAAGGCAGAAAGTGGTGGTTAATGAGAATTTTTTTAAATGGGAGAATATGACAAGTAGAATAATTCAGAATTATTGTGATCAGTAATATTTGTTGGTGATACTAAAATGCTAATTCTGCATAAAACTTTTTTAAATGTTAATATAGAAGGAACTGAACAATTTTACCAATAACAACTATGTAAAAAAATTATAAGTTTAAAGTGATGCCTTTTAGATATAGAAATTTTGAAAGGACTTGCTTCTTGTGAGAGAAGAACATTGGTGTTGTGGAGAAAATGTGTGCATCATTGATAAATGCCCAAAATATTTAACTGTAGTAAACAAAGCTACGAGTTATAGGATCTATTTATAAGAACAGACTGTCTGTAGGAAGTCTGACTGAATGTCAGTATTCTAATGTTGAATTCTGACAGAATTACTACTGTATGAAATGGTCTTCTGTGACTACGTAATGTATGTTGTTTCATTCAAATTTTTGCTAGCTATACAAGTATGAATGATCAGAAGCCATTAGAATTGATTATTTCAGGAATTGAAGAAATGATCTTGATGAAATTAACAGTCTACTGCCACCTTGTCTGTTCCTAAGTTCTTACTGTCATATACTTACTTAATATATTACAGAATACTGTGATTTAAAACCTTGATTTTCCCAGCATTTTAACTGTTTTTATTCAAATTAAAACTTGTCAAAATACATCATTATTCATCAACAATCAATAAAGATAAAAGCATAAAAATATAGCTTCAATCCATCAAACTATAATGTAGTTGTAAAATAGTGTGTGTTACTACAGTGTAGTTGTAAAATAGCGTGAATGTTACTACAGTGTAGTTGTAAAATGATGTGAATGTTACTACAGTGTAGTTGTAAAATAGTGTGAATGTTACTACAGTGTAGTTGTAAAATGATGTGAGTGTTACTAAAGTGTAGTTGTAAAATAGTGTGAGTGTTACTACAGTGTAGTTGTAAAATAGTGTGATTGTTGTTACAGTGTAGTTGTAAAATAGTGTGAATGTTACTACAGTGTAGTTGTAAGATAGTGTGAATGTTACTACAGTGTAGTTGTAAAATAGTGTGAATGTTACTACAGTGTAGTTGTAAGATAGTGTGAATGTTACTACAGTGTAGTTGTAAAATAGTGTGAATGTTACTACAGTGTAGTTGTAAGATAGTGTGAATGTT
>NW_013666905.1:29636-42015 GCF_000517525.1 Limulus polyphemus | reverse complement strand
GTGAGTGTTACTACAGTGTAGTTGTAAAATAGTATGAATGTTACTAGTGTAGTTGTAAAATAGTGTGTTACTACAGTGTAGTTGTAAAATAGTGTGAATGTTACTACAGTGTAGTTGTAAGATAGTGTGAATGTTACTACAGTGTAGTTGTAAAATAGTGTGAATGTTACTACAGTGTAGTTGTAAAATAGTGTGAATGTTACTACAGTGTAGTTGTAAAATAGTGTGAGTGTTACTACAGTGTAATTGTAAAATGATGTGAGTGTTACTACAGTGTAGTTGTAAAATAGTGTGAGTGTTACTACAGTGTAGTTATAAAATAGTGTGAATGTTACTACAGTGTAGTTGTAAAATAGTGTGTTACTACAGTGTAGTTGTAAAATAGTGTAAATGTTACTACAGTGTAGTTGTAAAATAGTGTAAATGTTACTACAGTGTAGTTGTAAAATAGTGTGAGTGTTACTACAGTGTAGTTGTAAAATAGTGTGAGTGTTACTACAGTGTAGTTGTAAAATAGTGTGAATGTTACTACAGTGTAGTTGTAAAATAGTGCAAGTGTTACTACAGTGTAGTTGTAAAATAGTGTGAATGTTACTACAGTGTAGTTGTAAAATAGTGTGAGTGTTACTACAGTGTAGTTGTAAAATGATGTGAGTGTTACTACAGTGTAGTTGTAAAATGATGTGTGTTACTACAGTGTAGTTGTAAAGTGGTACGAGTGTTACTACAGTGTAGTTGTAAAATAGTGTGAATGTTACTACAGTGTAGTTGTAAGATAGTGTGAGTGTTACTACAGTGTAGTTGTAAAATAGATGTGAGTGTTACTACAGTGTAGTTGTAAAATAGTGTGAATGTTACTACAGTGTAGTTGTAAAATGATGTGAGTGTTACTACAGTGTAGTTATAAAATGATGTGAGTGTTACTACAGTGTAGTTGTAAAATAGTGTGAGTGTTACTACAGTGTAGTTGTAAAATAGTGTGAGTGTTACTACAGTGTAGTTGTAAAATGATGTGAGTGTTACTACAGTGTAGTTGTAAAATGATGTGTGTTACTACAGTGTAGTTGTAAAGTGGTACGAGTGTTACTACAGTGTAGTTGTAAAATGATGTGAGTGTTACTACAGTGTAGTTGTAAAGTGGTATGAGTGTTACTACAGTGTAGTTGTAAAATGATGTGAGTGTTACTACAGTGTAGTTGTAAAGTAGTATGAGTGTTACTACAGTGTAGTTTTTTTCTACACATGACTAACATGCACACCTACAGCATCTAATACCACAAGCCTGAGTGGTATAGTACAGTCATACCTTTCATGCCATGTAATTAATTTATCCACCCGCTTCCAATGCATGGAATTCATACATTATGAACAGTTCAAACTAGTAAACTGAATATCCAGCTTGTTTGAGAGAGGTACCCGCTATTTATATTCCTCATGCTTACTGAAGCAGGCATTCACTGGTTTGTTTTTCTACTTTAAGAGTGCAGTAACTTCACAACCTTATCACATTATACTTATATAATAACAAAACAACTTAATATAAGTTTAAATAGCTCAAGTATAAGGTCTGTTTTTGTTCTTTCCAGTTAACATTTTCTTTTGAAATTAAATAGCTCGTTACTGTATTGTAAGCCATGCAACGTAACACGAAAGCCTACTGACTTAACTATACGTAGAACATAAATATACATTTGGATTTATTTTTTAGCTTCAGCATTTATCACAAACAATTTCAAAAGTTCTTTACCATTTTATACTGGACATTACTAACACAATGTTTTTTTCATTTCAATCCAATTAGATTTATCTCTGTTACTAGAATGTGCAAATACAAATTTCTGTACGTAATAAGACATAAGCTTCAAAGTACAAGTTATTTTAATTATCTACAGATGGGCAAGGAAAATTTTTTCACTCTGTTTAATATTAATTCTCTTCACTTGTTTAATTTCTCGTTTCAATAAAATCCTAATGGAATACGATGCGCATGAAAGAATCATATCTACATAAAAACAGTTCTCAGTTTTATGAATGAAAAATAAAACAGAAAAGGGGACTTAATTTTATCACTGATATTTAAGTTCACAGAATTCTACTTGATAATTGCTCAAGCATTTCAGTTTCCAACAGGAATCACTAGAATGAAAATATCAAGCCAAAAGATGAAATAAATGTTAACTATCATGCGTGATTCACTGAAGATTTTAAAGGAATCTAACAGAAGAGAAAGAATTCATTTTGAAATTAGTAAACACAATTTAACATATATTTGAATATATTTCGTAAAATGTGCTTAGGTGGCAAAATGTCAATTTTTTTTAAAACACACATTTTAATATACTTTTGAAAATACATTTAAGTACATATTTTGTAAAGAGGATCGATATAATCCTCAATATTTTTTAAACAGTCTTAACCACACCTACAGAAGTTTTCCACCAGTATCCAGATTTATTGGAACTACTTTACCACTGTATCCTCCATGTAATGAAATATACAACTTACCTTGTGTCCAAATACTCTTTACCAAAAACAAACATATATTTGCAATGTTTAAAAACCTAAACACAAAAGCACACTACAAATAAACATGTCAGGTGACTTAAAAAGAAACCTCGGATCTGAATCATGTTTACATTGTCACACATCATCATCATTCCTATGTGAACGTTAAATTTGACAGAAATCACACCAGAAGGTTTTCAGGTATATGAGGCCTCGTATGGAATACTGTGTATGGTTTCGGTTTCCTTACTTACAGTACTTATATGATCCTTAGTATTGCAGAATCAAGCTACAAGAATAATACCTGGTTTAAGATATTCAAGCTATGAGGACAAGCTTACAAGTTTGAACTTGTTTTTTTCTGAAATGTAGAGGGATTAAAGGTGACTTGATTCAGGTGTTGAAAATTGTTAAGGATTTGGGCAATCAATCTCCCTACAGGAGGTCTGTTTGAGTGAAAGATTGAAAAGGTTGGAAGTACTATCGTGACTAGTGAGAATAAAAAAAAGTTACTTTTTACTCAAGAATTATAGACTTTTGAAATAGTTTGCTTCATGATGTGGTGTGTTCTATTATTTTACTTTTCTTAAATAAGCTATATGTACAAGCAGGGTTGTTTAATTTGAGTCAAATGTTTAGGTTGGTAGTTATGCGAGTAAGGAGTGACCTCAATGAACTAAATAGCCTTCTGTCACCTTGTTCCCCTCATATTTTTAGGTTTATAAAATGTATATATTTTTATGCAGCAAAGTTGCCTATATATATATACACACATACATATATATATGTATTTCTTATATAAAACCAGATTTTACTTTAAACGAAAGGGAATTTATATATTTTCTTAATTATTTCTAGGAAATTTACACACAACTCGTAAAAACACACAGAGAGCTGGTATATCACTACAGGTTATTTATGTACCACCTGGGCAATATGTATCTCAGAGAAGAATTTGACTGTCAGCTTTTAACAAAAAAATCAAATAAAATAGCACATGCATAAAAAACTGAACAAGTGAATCTTCAAACCCCTACATCAAGGTTCAGAAGGATTAATCCTTTAAAAATTGAAGAGGAGAAAATAACTTTATCCCCTGAACATCATGAAATCATCCAAACTCCTGCCATGATCCAGTACTTTTATTTCTTTAAAAGAAACATTATTTCTAAAAAATATGATTATTTTGGGCTGTTTCACCACTTTTTAATAAGTAGTTGGTCCAATTATCAATTTATTTTAAAGAAAAATCTAGATAATTTTTAATAAGATTTGGAGCAAACCAGAACACACAATTAAGAGTCAACAGTAACAGTTGATTGAGACAAACTTTTGCAAGATTCAAATACAAATGAAAAGCAGACTGAATTTAAGCCCAGTGTGATGAAGAATCGAAGTCTGCTCTCCTTCAATTCTTAACCTGTCCAGAAAATACTGAAAACATCCAAGCTATCAGCACAAGCAATGTTGTCAAGTACTCTCATAAAAAAAGCAAAAACTTCCACCTCCTACACACATGGAAATACTTAAGTTCAGGTTCATCACACAAAAAGAACATTTGTTATGTGTGACAGAGATCAATGTTGTTTTTAATATCACAGACTTTTTCATATGTCTTGCAGGACTATAAACTAAGAATGGAATATTCTTACTCAAAAGGAACACTTTAAAACAGCTGTTTTTTTTGCCTTCAAATTGACAAAATAATTACAGCTATGTTTGTTTACAAAATAATAAACAATGTTTATACATTTAATTTTAGATTAATAATGACAAATAACATACTTAAGGAAACCAGGCTAATCGGTATAAAGATTTCCAAAGTTTTTAATTGTAGATTTATATGTTTACCATATCTGTTTGACTTTGAGTTTTATTTTAAAGTGTAGCATCCAGTTTAATATTTTGCTGTTTTATATCATTATCACTCAAGACACAAGCTAACCTCTGACACTGAAAGTATATTACTCACCCGGTTACTCTCTAGAGCTTCTGCTGTGTGAGCTTCCTTCGTTTTGAAACAATGTTGACATTTTGATTTGTTAAAAATGTTCGGTGCAAACTTCTTGCAATCTGCTTTCAGCGTCATCATAGCTTCGGGAGTTGATATCAACGTGATTCTAATATACAATTACTATCCTTATAATTATAGAAGTAGCAGAAAGTGATAAAACTTAAAGTTTTAAGTCTTTTACGCACTCTCCAATTGACAAAACTCGGAACTCACATAAATAATATCCAACAAAGCCTAGGCCTAATTCTATATAAAACCTGACGGAGGCTTGTGCTCCTTCAGCTTAGCCATAACAAGGCCGACTTCCACCCACAGTTTACTGCGGTTCGGTCCTCCAAGCTTACCGGTCTGTATTCGTTGGCAAAATTAACCCTCGACAACAAATACTAACAGAAAACTGAAAAGACCAAAGTTAGCATATAAAGATTGCTTACTACATAATATACGAACAAATATGATTTACCCCCACAAAAGAAAAAAGATTTAACGTAAAATTCAACTCGTGTTTGGGCAATCCATTTCTAAATACTACGTACACTTCACTCACATGCTCTTACCAATTAGCCCGAGACGGATTGAATTTATCTAAACCTAACTGCAGCTTGTTGTAACACTGCAGGTAAACTGTCTTTCGTAGCAACTCTAGCACAACGTAACGCTTCATCTCATGGAGCTTTCGACATCACGTCGCCAACAGATAATCATTTAGCCAGTAACGATATAAAAGATTGTATAGCGCCATTTTGTGTCTAACAAAGTGCAACGCACTAGCATTAGGCATTGTAGTTTTTAGTAAATTCTTAAACTTAATGATGAATAGTTAAGTCCTTCTATTTATCTTGATGAGTTAAACAATTAATATGTGATAAAGATGACGTTTTTTTTTTGCTAATATCGCATTTTATATGTGAAAAACGGTGCGAAAGCCTGCTTTATATGCATCGAGAGTATACTCAGGTTGTAAATATTACTTTATCATTTCACTTTGACAATGTTACTTGCATATAAAAACTATTTGTATTTAAAATACAACATATCAAAATAAAGTTTCAAAATCAATTTAGTTTCGTAGCTACAAAATAAAAGTCAGCAAACGAAGAACGTGAGCTAATGACGATTAAATAACTTAAGTGTATTAACGACATGATCGCAATAGTTATTGATTTAGTTGTTGTTGGTTTTAGTGCATGTTGGAAGTTAACTTGTTAGTGGGAAAACAGAAAGGTGTTTAGTTGAATTTTATATTAGCTTTATAAATTAGTATCTGTAACAATCTAGCTTAATTACAACAGCCAAATATACTTAGAATGGCTGATGCAGTGATCATGATTTAAATCATGTATATACATATTAAATGCTTTATAATTTAAATATTAAATAATACACATTAGATGTTTTATAATTTTCAGAAATAAATCTCATTGATATTAAACGCCGATCACGCTTTAATATGACTAAAATGAATTTAAAATTCAAAAACACGAAAGCTGATACAACAAATATCTATATGTTTACGTTAAAACATTTTATGATTATCTCCTAAGTTTTTGTACAGAGACGAATGAATGAATATCTTCCAATTTTTAACTGAATTTTCTTTTTATTTACTTAGGAATTGGCATCACCTAATGATTGGTGCGTCAAAATGTGAATCCGAGAATTCATGGTCCATATCCCGTTACCGGAAGAAAAAAACACTTGTTGTGAAGCAATGAGCAGAGTGTACTACTTAGAACAAAATACACAAAAAAGTAAACATTACACATGTAAACCAACTTTGAAAAAATAAAAAGGGCATTTAAATTTAACCATTATTTATCTTATTTCGTATTATTTCTGTTTCGTATTTAGCTGAACTGTTATCTTATAACATCACAGAAATACACCAATGTTTAGGTAAAACTTAACATCATTTTTCAAGGTTTTTTTTGTTGTTGTTGTCACGTTTCAAAACTAGCATATTATTAGTATATTTTGATGACCTGTGGGTCTTCCATCATGTTTAGATAATTAATCAGAGCAGATGATAAACCTACAAATTTTATCTAGAACAGATTTGATAGATAATAAACGTTTGCAGACGGCTTGAATGGGTAATGAAAAAAACTTCATTATAAATTACAACATCATTAAATTTAGACTTGATAGATGAATGTATTAGTATAGTTATGATAAGTAATTTTTGCTGGGATAACGTTGTTTCTGTTTCTTTCTTCCTTTTTTAAGTTCTTCCTCTTGTAGATAGTATTTCTTCTTCTCCTAATTTTATTTTCCCTCTCGTTTGTGGATATTTTTAGCTGGTTGTGTTTTCATGACTCATAATGTGACTGTCCAAATTTCCAAGAAGAATAAACTTTCAGGGATTTACGAGTAACCATAATTACCGCAAGTTTTTATTTATCTTATTTCATAATGTTTCTTAACCCTATTCTTAATTTAAGTCCATGTAGGAATTATTGATCCTATATTCTGTTCAAGCCAGCCAGGATCATTTGGTAAAATTTAGAAACTTTTGAATTTTGAAAAATTACGAACAGTTCTGCCAAGAAAAGTATGTAGAAACAGCCCCTCTATCCGCGGCGAACATGGTGACCTTTCAACAGTTCACGGGAAAAAAAAAGATTCAGATAACCAAACAGCTAATTATTTCCATATTTGGTAAATTAACGACAAAATGAGCATATTTTGTACTTGGAATTCTATAAATTACATTAAAAAATACAATTCTCTGTCTGTTTGTTTCGGGTATTCGCACAAAGCTGCACAAACATCCCTAATTTTAAATTTATAGACTAGAGGAAAGGCAAGTCAGTCAACACAGTAAATAAAAACGATATTATTTGAAAAGTGGAATATTTACAGTTTCAGCTATGGATTGGGTTGTACAATCAGTTAAGCTAGAACCGTAATAAAACACAAACCTTTGATGTATTTTTGATAATCTAAGAAAGAGCCCAATAAAGTGATCACGATGTTGTATGTCGTGAAGAAATGATAGCGTGTATAGAGTTATTTGTTTGTTTCAAAATTTTTCGAAAAGTGAAACACGGAATATATACGCATAGCTGTCCATAATTTTGAATAGATAGACTGGAGAGAGAGAGAGAAGACAGTTAGTGAACACCACCCATCGCCAACTCTCAGGCTACTCTTGCGTGATCATTTGTTTGTTTGGTTTAATTTCGCGGAAAGCTACACGAGGGCTATTTGCGCTAACCGTTCCAAGTTTATCAGTGAAAGACTAGAGGGAAGACAGTCAACACCACACACCGCCAACTCTTAGGCTACTCTTGTGTGATCGAATAGTAGGATTTGACCATATTATTCTAATCTTTAACGTCTGGAATGCAACTTACAAAGTAAAAATACTCTTTTTTAGGGCAAAGCTGAACAATAATAGGCTATCTGCGCTCTGTCAACCTTGGGTAACAATAATAGGCTATCTGCGCTCTGTCAACCTTGGGTAATCAATAATAGGCTATCTGCGCTCTGTCAACCTTGGGTAATCAAGCTCCTGGTTTTAGCATTGTAACTGTAAACTTACTAATGATGACTAAATAAAATGCAACAGTTAATAATATCATAAAGTAATAGTAAAGTAAAATCTTATTCTTCTACACCAAGTTCGATATATTAATATGGAGTAGCTTTTAGGCTTAGCAAGACAGTCCGTGATTAGAAATTCCCTCCAGATTTTTCTCCTTCTATAAAATAGGCGGTCAATTCTCATAGAATTGATCACACAAAAGTAGTCCAAGAGTTGACGGTGGGTGTTGTTGACTAGCAGCTTCCTTTCTAGTTAGTTAATCCATTTAGTTTAGACGGCTATTTGCGGACAGCCCTTGTGTAGCTTAATACAAAAAGTTGAAACGAAGAAAGACAATAAAATAAGCTACAAGTTACTAAATTTACAAATAACACGAACGACAGAGATACAACTTCACAATATAGAGGTTATAGGTAATATTTTGCTACTAAAACGAGTTTTACAACCAGTTCTTTCGCCCTGTAGACATAAAAGCAGTATCTATACATACATACGATCTTTTCACTTCAATAGAGATTGTGTTGCAACCTATAAGCACGTGCTACCGCTAAGAAGTTCACTTGTCGTATTTTTTATGCAAATAGAGATACATGGGCGTAGCTTGAAATAATCATATAAAGTTTAGCTTGTTTGTTTTAGAACAAAGCCACATTATGCTATCTGCTGAGTCCACCGCGGGGAATCGAACCCCAGACTTTTGGCGTTGCAAATCCGCAAACTTACCGCTGTCCCAACGGGATGGACTTTTTTTTCTTAAAAGCAAAAATGTTCATAAAGATTAATAGTTTATTTGGTATAATGTTTTCATGAGGAAAATAAATTTATAAATAAATATTTATATTATTAGTTCTTAACAGTTTGAGAAGTATCAATTATTCGTCTTTCGTGCTTTGAGTGTTAAATACACATCTGCATGACCTTACCAAATTTATTAAAATATATTTTTTTTTCTGGGACTTCGCGAGGAATCGAACCCCGGATTTTAGCGTTGTAAGCTTACAGCTCCCAACCAGTGGTTCAGCGGTATATCTGCAGACTTACAACGCTAAAATCCGGGTTTCGATACTCGTGGTGGAAATGACGAGGACAGCTAAATTAGCTGCCCCTAATGGACAGATAGCCCATTGTGTAGCTTTGTGCTTAATTACAAACAAACCGTAAGCTTACCACTGACCCACCGGGGGTCATTTTCTGGGTGAGGAAAAATCTAAAGGTCGTAGGACAAGTTGTGGAAAAAATACCTTGTCTTTTTAATTAAAAACGTATTCACGAAGATTTGTCAAAAATGTATTAAAATCCACAGATCCAAAACAAAGCATATCAATTAAATTAGATTCACAATATAGAGAATTGTACTTACCGATTTGTGGCCATAACTATACAGGTGACCCATGTCACCAAACACAGCGTTATTTGTGTTTTTTTAATCACAAGTTTTTATTATTTTCATGAAGTACACAACAAAAGCTCTTAACATTCTAACTGGACATGTAATGATTAAATGGTCAAGCGAACATTAACCTTTGACTTCAGTCACGCAATGTTTAACGTTAAAATCAATTATCTAGATGAAGAGGTGTATTGAGATATTTTTTCCTAATGAGATTTTGTAGTCTGAGACTAGTAGTGAGTAAAATATGACAAATAAAGATATATAATATTTATTCGCTTTAGTTATTAGTATCGAGTTTTCTATAAATAACAGTATATGTGTTATAAATTTTCCTTTTATATTTGATATATTGATTTACGAAACATAAAAATACCTCTTAAAAGGTCTAAATTCCCAGCTCCTACGTCACCAATATCCTACCACTAGAAACACCTTTATTTCAACGATTGAAGAGTTACTCACCAAAAGTTGATTTTATGCAAAACTACTGATCAAAGTATGGACTTGTTCACGGCGATATCAAAGCAATTGAGTTTATTGTGCTGCCATCTCTTGCCTACAAATCAAGTTATGCTATATTATTTGATTTCTCTATGAGCCTGAAGAAATATAGGTTCTAATTAGTTTGTGGAAAACAAAATGGTTGTGAAAAAAGCGAGGTGTAGCTGAATAAAAATGTTCATTATAAATCCTCTTCTGTTCTATGGATTTTCAACAATCATATCCTTGTGCAGTAGTCCAGCAAGGTCTCGGGAATATTTAACAAGCTTGTTGAATATTATTTCTAAATGACCTCCCATAAAATGTTGCCTTAGAATGTACGAGAACCTTTTTAATGAAAACTGATATATATATATATATGAGAAGATAAGTTCACTTTACAGTCTCCACAAAATCGTATGGTAAGAATGGTATCAAAAGAAATTAAATTTGAGTAAGATAAATATTGCCTTAAAAATCTCTATTACCACAATCGAAATCCATCTTTATTGGAACTAAACTATTATCTTAAGTAGGATAGTGTTACGACAGCGGAAGTCACGTGACTCTAGTAACACGTCATGAGATTCTAGAAGCATCTTGTCTGTTCCTGGCAACTCTAGTCTTTTCTACACACCCTCAATTTTTGTATATATAAACCCGGCAAATAAAGCGGGGGAGAAGGGACGGCATAGATAAGGGCAGATAGGGAGATATAGAGACAGATAATCGAGTCGAGTAAGCGGTAGTGACCGCAAGTAAAGTGCGTGAATCGTTGTGAATTACAGCGTGTGTTTAAGTTAAAGTGACTGTGGAAATTCTGTGTATTGCAAAGTTGTATTGAGAAAAAATAAACTAGTTTTAATTAAGAAAGGACTTGTATCACTAAAGTTCTTCGGAAAGAATTTTTACGAGAAATTAACAAACGACCAGAGACGTAACAATATATTAGTCTGCTATATCAAACAACTTTGAAATAATAACAACTGAATTATTAATGTGGTGTATCAAAAACTTTAAAACGATAACAGTTGAAATATTAGTGTGCTATATCAAACAATTTCGAAATGATAACAATGGAAATTTAGTGTGTTATATCAAAGTTCGAAATAATAACAATACAATTATTAATATGCTCAGAGGTGTCGCTAGGCGCTGGCATACAGGGTCCGTTCCTCGATTCTATTTGACAGTGCCCCAAATCCCCAGTTAATGTCTCGAAAAATCAGAATAGAAAACCAAGATCGATATTATACCGAAACGCCGAAAATTCCCGCGGCTATGGGCTCGAACCCCGAATCTTTTAAGCACCTAGCGACGCCCCTGAATATGCTATATAAAAAACATCAAAATGATAACAGTTGAAACATTAGTGTGCTGTATCAAACAATTTTGAAGTGATAACAATTGAAACATTAGTGTGCTGTATCAAAAAATTTTGAAGTGATAACAATTGAAACATTAGTGTGCTGTATCAAACAATTTTGAAGTGATAACAATTGAAACATTAGTGTGCTGTACCAAACAATTTTGAAGTGATAAATATTGAAACATTAGTGTGCTGTATCAAAAAATTTTGAAGTGATAACAATTGAAATATTAGTGTGCTGTATCAAACATCTTCGGATAACAATTCAGATAAAACGTTTTGAAGGGTAGATTGAACAAAATGTTCGCTTCTACGTTTGAAAAGTAACCGTTGTTATTTTATGACACTTTTTAAGTTGTAGTCGCGTGCAACCGCTAGCTTTTATTAGGATTCTATAAATTCAATTATATTGTTTAATGTCAACCAAAGAAACTAAACAAAATAATAACAAATAGTACCTTAAAAAAGGTATAGTAGAACCACTAGCGACAACATTCTAGAAACTGTCAGGAAAAATAATAAAAAACACGAACAGCTCGATAAATGTCTCCTTAAAACAAACACAAATAAAAAAAAAACGAACTTGTAAAGAATAATGGAAATACGATATAAAATTATAGTTTAAATTGGTATTTAATATAAAATATTTTCATTTAAGCTGGAACACTGGAAATATAAGAAAATAATTAATTTTTTTGTTTGCTTGTTATTAAGCACAAAGCTACACAATGGGCTATCTATGCTTTGTCTATCGCGGGTTACGAAGCTCGTATGTCGGTGTTATAAGTCCTGAGACTTACTACTGAGCCACCGAGGGGTAAATAATAAAATCAGAAACAATAAAACATCGACAACAGTAGTGAAGTTGGAATGTTACTAGACGATATAAATACCGGATTTTTTTTTTATTCGTACTTATAATTATTGGAGTATGGATTAGTCTCTGATTTTTTTAAATCTATTGGGTATATGATATAATAAAAAAGGAATTAAAATAATATATAAACGTACATAACTTTTTTTAAATATCAGAACAAATACGCTTCGAAGACTTAGACTATTTTTAGGCTT
>NW_013666905.1:23644-28636 GCF_000517525.1 Limulus polyphemus | reverse complement strand
AAGTGGCATGTCTGTGGACTTACAACGCTAGAGTCTGGGTTTCGATACCCGTGGTGGGCAGAGCACCGACAGCCCATTGTGTAGCTTTGCGCTTAATTACAAACAAATTGTAAGAAATATAAAAACGTTTGTAAAGTTATTTAAACATTTCTTAAAATGCATTAACATAGCTTTAATAATTCTAAAAAAGTTGTTCTTGTATAATGTACTGAAAGTGTCACCTTCAGTTGTGAATAAATCCTTTCACCTAACTCGACTAGATTTTATAGATTAGATTTTCTTTTGATTAAAGTACCATTGTGTTTGTCGTACTTGAAAGATTTTCCACGCTTAGAATATAAAGTTATATCTACATGAATCTTAACACCTTTTCTGAACATAGAACATATATAATAAAGGTGGAGATACTGTAGAAAACAAGCTCATTGGTGGATTTTTGGTAAGAGAGACAGGGAGATGGGACGCGACCTTCAAATGTGGGGCACTCCCCAGATATAAAGATCGCATCCCATCTCTCAACGCTCGATCACTGTGGGTGTGAAGAAATGTAAAGTATGTTGTTTCATATAAAACTCAATTTGAAACATTTGAAAATTGACTTACGAAAATAACGCCACCCCTCCTCACACACACATACACAGAGAAAAGTTATGTGTTTCTATTTCGTGCCACTAGATGGCGAAAACAAAAGCTAAATATTTCCTTTGATGACAGGTAGGGCTTTCTTTTAGTGTTTAAATTGCATTCTTTTCTTTAAACAGTTTATATAAACACCAAATATTTTTTCAAAACTAAAGTACCAGCATTTTATGACAGATGCTTCAAACATTTTTCATACTGACGTATTTATACCAGGTAAAACGTGCACCTTCTTCTTAGTTCCTTTCGTTCCTAGTGGAACATAGGGCTACAACAACACTTCGCCGACGTGTTGGGCCCAAAATGTGCACCTACAGGAACGTAAAAAGGAGTCTGTTTTGATGTGTTGCATAGAAGTACCAGGAGATATATTGCATTTATAATTTTTTTCATTAAAAAAAAAAGTTTACAAAATATAAACTAATTGGATAGGAATGGCCTGATTATTAGAGGGCGCTCGTCTCGCAATCTGTGGCTTGCGAATTCGAATCCCATCACCGAACATGCTCGCCCTTTCAGCCGTAAGGGCTTTATAATGTGACTGGTCAATGACACTTTTCGCTGGTAGAAGAGTAGCCCAAGAATTAGCGGTGGGTGACGTTGATTAGCTGCCTTCCTTCTAGTCTACCACTTCTAAATTAGAGGCAGATAGCCCTAGAGTAGCTTTGTGCGAAACTAAACTCCGAATTATCCAGCGAAAATCTTGTCACTCATAATGAACAATCTGGTAATGTAAATAACTACTTTTTAAATCTCTTATTCTTAAATCATTATGATGTATAAATATATAAGACAAACTACATTTTTTTTAGTTTTTACTCGGATGATGGTCAAGAGACTTATTTATTGTATCATTAGAAACATCTTGGTTAATAAAGAATCTTACTAACACAGTTAATACAAAAGTAAAAAGATTTAGTATTTTATTATTTATCAGGCTTCAAACATAAACGATAGGCTTACCAACACTTTCAAAGCCGTAACAACAACAACATACAAGACACGCAGTTATATATATATACATAAATATATAAGTTTATTACGTCATATATATATATCGGTAATACCAATCAAAACTGCTAACCCCCAAATCACAAAAGGCCCCAGCAAATGAAGACTGATCACCGCGGCTGTATTATGTTGATTTTCCGTACATTTCATTTCTTCAAGCCTTAAATCGATTACTGGGATTTCAGTGTTTGATCCGGGGATTTTACAAGTGCTCTGTCTTGCTAGGTTGTATACATATAAAGCCGCATCAAAATGTAACATCTGAACTTGTAGAGTTTCACGCATCCATCGTCGCAGCCAATGAGAGAGCCAGATCAAGTCACAGTCACACGTCCAGGGGTTGTTCTCCAATAAGACGCCCCCTAGAAAGACGGTATATAGCAATTAATTTGAGCTGTAGGGTGACCTATCTGTGACGTCAGAAATAACAGTTAATACAGTCACATTAACTTATTTTTAGGTAATATATTAAGACTAGACCAATTCTGAACGAAAACGAATAATAACTAGAGGATGAAACATCTTTTTTTTTAAGTAAATAAGTTCATCATTCCTGGAGATTTTAATCGTAAACCATCACATGTAGTGATCAATTTTAAGCCTGTATTGTTAGTTTTTCCTTTTTTGTTAGACTGTAAATATAGTCACGATATTTCTGTGCAAGTGGCTAGAAACATATTTCGAAGGTACTCGAGCGATTCGGATCAAACTTATCATGCACCCCAGTGGCTTAGCGGTAAAGCCCGATGACTCATAACGCCTGCTCGTCTGAAAATTGATCTAAATATTAAGTATTTTTCACTGCAACCCTCAATCACATCAGTAATTTTGAACCACGCAGCAACATCGGTCAAAAGTGATCCAACCATGCAATGCTGACATTTTCCCTTCATCTAATAGCTAGATATCCCCTCGAAAACTGCCTTACCAGAAGATATGAAAAATAAACGTGTAGTTACACATAGAAGAGGTGACACACTCGTCTCAGTGCACTTCGCGCACACATACTGCGCATGTGTATTTATATAAGGATGGTAACAGTTGGCGAAATGCAGTTATTCGATAGTTTACTTAAAACTCCCAACTCCAGCTGTGACGTTAATCGTTATGTTAGGCACGAGCTAGAGGAAGGCTGTTGATGATGTAACATCCCCTGAGTCAAGGCGGTCACTCAATCCAGAAGATAATTATTTGTTTTCGATACATCTGATAAAAAATAGAAGGCACAGACCTTCAAGAATGACAAGACATACCTTTTGTTGCTGTGTATACTAGTGTTAGGCTTAAGTAAATGTATGTATAGAGTGCGTGATTTGTACAATATTTCTCATACTGTTGTCGTTACACAGTAGTACGAGGAAGAACACAGTTATTTGGAAATTACCAATATAACTAGAATAATATTAACTCTGGAACACTGGATTCGCTGATTTTAAGTATAAATTAGCGTGGACCAACCAGTGACAATCAAACAAAATAAAGCGCTATTTAAGAGTTAAAGATTGTGTCAAACCCTCCTTCAAACCAAAAGTCTTAACGATGCCACTGTCCATAAACAAAACCAACCGAAAAAATGTATGTTCAAATATATAATATGAAATTTTAAACGAAAATGTGCAGTTTCGGATGAAAGCCTTTCAAATGTAATAGTGAACGTTTTTTAAAAAAGTCATACTGAGCCTACTACTGATATGGCTTGGAGGAGGTCATGCTGTATATGGTCTGTTAACTCCCGATTAATATCGCTTGGAGAAGGTCATGCTGTACATGGTCTGTTAACTCCTGATTAATATGACTTGAAGAAGGCCATCCTGAACCTGATCTGTTAACTCCTGTTAATACGACTTGGAAAGGCCATCCTGAACCTGGTCTGTTAACTCCTGATTAATATGACTTGAAGAAAGTCATATTGAACATGGTCTGTTAACTCCTGATTAATATCGCTTGGAGAAGGCCATCCTGAACCTGGTCTGTTAACTCCTGTTAATACGACTTGGAAAGGCCATCCTGAACCTGGTCTGTTAACTCCTGTTAATACGACTTGGAAAGGCCATCCTGAACCTGGTCTGTTAACTCCTGATTAATATGACTTGAAGAAAGTCATCTTGAACATGGTTTGTTAACTCCTGATTAATACAACTTAGAAAGGCCATCCTGAACCTGATCTGTTAACTCCTGATTAATATGACTTGAAGAAGGCCATTTTGAACCTGGTCTGTTAACTCCTGATTAATATGACTCGAAGAAGGCCATCCTGAACCTGATCTGTTAACTCCTGATTAATATGACTTGAAGAAGGCCATCCTGAACCTGGTCTGTTAACTCCTGATTAATATGACTTGAAGAAGGCCATCTTGAACCTGGTCTGTTAACTCCTGATTAATATGACTTGAAGGAAGGCCATCCTGAACCTGATCTGTTAACTCCTGATTAATATGACTTGAAGAAAGTCATCTTGAACCTAGTTTGTTAAACCATTATCGATATGACTTACTTTGGACATTCTGCTATTGAAAATGCTTTCCAAACACACAAAAAGATTTACATTTAGAAACTGGAGAAAAAATCCTTCTATTTTTAATTTAAGGTATTTCCATATTTTTAAGCTATAAATTTCGTGGAAATATAATTGTCATACATAGTTCATAGATATTTGTCGTGTAAGTTTTTCTAACGTGAAATGGGAACTGAATACATAGCTTTTATTAAATATGTTTTTTACCTGCTATATGTTTCGTTCCATCAGGCTCTCCTGTTTCTCCATCTCCTGGTTCAAGAACTCTTGGCTCCATTTTCTTAAGATTATTTTCTCTTAAGTCTAACGTTAGATATCTTATGTCCGTTAGGTATCGCAACAGTCGATGTGGTAGTCTTGTTATGCCTGTACCCGTGATTCTTAAAATTAGCTCGTGTGTGTGATGCAAGCCGAGAAACGCATCGGGTAGCACGTGCTGCAAGTTGTGTCCGGTGATGGTGAGATCGCGCAATTTGGCGCCAAAAGTCCATTGAATCTGATGTGACAAAGTTGGTTCTTTTACTTCCACTACCACGCGAACAAGTGAAGCTGACTTGTGAAGTAGATCATGAAGTCGAAACGAGCGGACTCCGGGATAGGTGCTCGTTTTGAACGTCTGCAAACATCTAAAATTACAGAGAAAAAAAATCTAGATTTCTGATGGTAGAAAATTGATCATCTTGAGAATACACTAAGGTATGAGAAGTACATCAAGTATAGAACTAGCCTGTTCTTTCAGAACCATTACACGTTAACTATTTCCACAGTCGCACACATATATAGGGGAGACCGGGGCTAGTTGTTACGATTTTTAGAAAAAGTCCAAT
>NW_013666905.1:21818-22958 GCF_000517525.1 Limulus polyphemus | reverse complement strand
TCGTTTTTTTTTATCTCTGTCAACTTTTTCAAGCTGGAGTTGTTTTTTTTCGGGTGTAGAGGTCAAAATAGCCGAATATCGTTTTTTCCTGATTATTTTGGTCTTTCGTGGGGATGCCTTCCTGAAAGGTCTTATCATCTCTGGAGTCCTCAGCGGGTCTGATGTTTTCCTGTTGGTAGGAGGACTATTCATTAGTACGTCTTCACTAGTAGATGATGGTTGTGAGTGTTCCTTCGGACTTTGTGCAGGTCAAGCCATGGTTGTGAGTGTTCCTTCGGACTCTTTGCAGGTCAAGCCATGGTTGTGAGTGTTCCTTCGGACTCTTTGCAGGCCAAGCCATGGTTGTGAGTGTTCCTTCGGACTTTGTGCAGGACAAGCCATGGTTGTGAGTGTTCCTTCGGACTCTTTGCAGGTCAAGCCATGGTTGTGAGTGTTCCTTCCTGACGTTGTGCAGGCCAAGCCCTGGTTGTGAATGTTCTTTCGGACTTTGTGCAGGCCAAGCCCTGGTTATGAATGTTCCTTCGTACTTTAGCATCAAGATATCCTGAGTGTTCCTTCGGACTTTAGCATCAAGATATCCCTTTGTCTCATTTCGGGATCGTTATCTTGTTAACAATGAATCCTTGCTCAGTGAGTCGTGTTCCAAAGGGAATGACAAGATTGAACAGAATATTTATATAGTTGTCAACAGTCGGGGTGCCATCTTCCATAGATCACCGACACATTCGGTACTGTGGATGTTGAACGTTGATCATGGTTCTCTAGCATACTGGGGTATGTTAGTTCTAGGAACAAAGTCTGGATCACACTAATACTACTGGGCACAGTATAAGTGTCTATACTTCTATAGACTTTGAGCTATCTGTGAACAAGTAATAAATATCCGTGGTAGTGTCCGTGGACATGTAAAGGTTAGCTATAGTGCTGTATGTGATCATATAAAAAAATACCTGTGGTGTGTGCGGAGATATACGAATTACCTGTAGTACTGTACTTTATTTATAAAATACACTATGACTATATTAAAGGATAAATTATAAGAAATGACTTCAATACACGGAGTTTCACTAAAGAACATTTTACATTGTTTTGTTAACTAAAAATCTTCAATACACGGAGTTTCATTAAAGAACATTTTAC
>NW_013666905.1:13544-20818 GCF_000517525.1 Limulus polyphemus | reverse complement strand
ACGGAGTTTCACTAAAGAACATTTTACATTGTTTTGTTAACTAAAAAATAACAATTTATTTTGAAGTGGGGAGAATCATATAACTTAGAAAGATAAATGCGTGTTTTATAGTGCTTTATACATTTTTTTTCCATCTTTATAAATATTAATTGTCGAAACATCAATAAGTTTCTAAAGATTAATTGGCAAATCATTAATTAAGCTTGTAAATATTAGCTACAGAAAACGACAGACTTTAAGATGGCCATTTATTAAAACATTAACTAAGTTTAAAATTTACAGAACTGTAGAAAATAATCCGTACTTATGAAGATCAAGTACTAACTACTCTTCAACTGTCTTCAATCTTACCTGAGTTTGTAGAGTGTGCGAGAGTCTAAGTATTTCAGATCTAATCCGCGCATGTCCAGTTCCACTAGTCGGTTTAGTCCGCTGAAACTAACAGTTCCCAGTACTTCAATTGGATTATGAGATATATCGAGGGTGTGTAGGTCCGGTGTGTGAACCCATACATGACTTGGAACTTCCTCTATCAGGTTGTAGGACAAATCTAGGTGGCGCAACTGTCGCAAGTGACGGAAAGCGTGATCTGAAATATTTCTCAGAAGATTGTTTGCGAGCGTCAAGGTCCTTAATCTTAGCAGTGGAATAAAGGACAAGTGAGATAAACTAGAGTTCTTTAAGTTTAGCGAGCGCAGTAACCTCAATGGATAAAAAGGTCCATCTTCAATCCTCCGCAAAGGATTATGGGAAACATCAAGGTTAATGAGTCGCGTGAGGTTCACGAGAAATCCTACCGCTTTTTCTGTTAGCCGATTACTCGACAAGTTCAATGAATACAACATATACAGAGGATTGATCTCGTCACTTTGAATCACGGAGATGTGATTGGCTGACAAGTCAATAATTCTCAACGTGTATCTGGCGGGAAAAAAGCTCCTTAGAGGCGGACGGACAATTATATTATGAGAAAGATTGATCCTTTCCAATTTCGTGCCCATGAATGCACTTTCTGGCAGTGTCGCTATTCTGTTATAACTCAGATCTACAATCCTAAGTTCTTGTAGGCCAGTGAAAGCCTCTGATGAGATTGTAGAAATGTTATTGTAACCTAAGGTTATAATCTGAACACGCGACTTCCCTCGAAAGTCAGTAGACTTAACAGATGTGATATGATTGTGATCCAAGTGGATAACCTGGAGATTAGCAGTTTCAGAAAACACGCTCGACGGTATGACTGTTAGGTTATTGAAGGACAGAAATAAATGGTAAAGCGACCTCTCTACACATTTGAAAAACCCCTCTGGAATCAGTGATATGTTATTATGACTAAGATCTAAGGTTCGAATATCGTGATCACTCTCATCTCTATGAGACAAAACTAAAGACACAATACGGTTGTTTGAAACGTTAATATACATTGGAAAATGCGAGTTGCTAACACCACTGAATATATTAAAAGAAAATCTTGATAATTTATTAAACTGTAAAAAAACACTTGTTAGACGTGTCAAATTGTGAAAAGCTGCAGGTTCTATGGTAAGTAGCTGGTTATGTGATAAAACAACCGAACTCAGCAAAGGGCAGCTCGTGAAAGATTTGGATCGAACGATCTTCAATTGGTTGCCCAGCAGGACGATATTCCGGAGGCGCGGGAGTTCGTGAAATGTTTTTGTATTGGTTGAAATCAGTTGATTGTGTGATAGGATAACATTAGTTAGGTTAGTATGTACATTCTTTGGGAATAACCCGTGTGGAAGTAGCCGTATGTTATTACCTTCCAAATCGCAGTGAACCAGCTTTGTTAAGCCTAACAGAGACGTGGGTGTTATGTCGGAAATGTTGTTGTGATCCATTTGAAGCCATTCAATGTTATTCAAGAATTTCACCATCAGATCAGGAGGGTCGCGGTGGAGTCCGAAAAGTGACCCTAGCTCTACGGCTTTCAACGAATGCCTGAGAGGAAGTAAAAGTCTGGGGTCACCGTTGACGAGATTATTATATGATAGTTTCACTTCTCTTAACTTTGGCGTGTGGAGAAACACACCTTCTGCGATGTAACTTATGTCGTTATTAGCCAAGCTCAGGAACAAGAGAGAGTCTCCCCAGCCATAAAAATCATTTGCATAAACTCGCTTAATCTGATTATCTTGTAAACTTAAGCGCAAAATTGTTTTGCAAGTTTTCAAAGCTTCCTTCGGGACCTTCTTGAAAACGTTCCTTGAGAGATCCAGAGTTTCCAAATGTTCCCGACACGTATATAAATCGAACCTATCTAGGTCTTCAAGCTGGTTCCCGCGCAAGTGAAGTTGTTGAAGCTGATTGAGTTCTTTTAATGCCTTGGGATATTTATTCAGCATATTGAAGCTTAAATCCAAAGCAGTCAGGGTAGATTCTAAGCCTTCAAAGGTCCCGACTGGTATGGAAGACAAGCGGTTGTTAGTTAAAGATAGCCGCTGTATAGAAAGACCTCTAAAAACCTGCATTGGTAATGTCCTAAGATAATTATAGCTTAGGCTTAGCTCACTTACCGAAAAAGATCCGTTAAAAATATTGCTATCTAAATCTGCTAGCAGGTTGTGACTGAAATCTAATTTATCGAGATGACGCACTGATAACTTCCACTTTTTTGGGAGAGTCGAAAACAAATTACCACCTAGATTAATTCTATTCAGGTATTTCAGGTTAGAAAGAGCATCAGGAGGGATCCAGTCCAGAAGATTCTCTGATAAGGACAGCGTAGTCAAAGAATCTGGAAAAGGTTGACCCTCCAACTTGCTAATGTGATTATTGGAGAGGTCCAGAGATGAAAGGTTCCAAAGACTTCTGAAAACACCATCTTCTATAAATGAAACATGATTGTTGCTTAATAATAAGCTACGAAGAGAAGAACGCGACCAGAGGTTTTCGAACGCACTTCGTCTGAGCTCCTCCACTTTATTAAAATGTAAGTTTAACCACTGAAGATAAGGTAGTTTTCTTAAAGCCTTAGCTGGAAATTCGTTCATCTGATTGTAACTGATGTCCAACGAGGTCATCAATTGTTCCGATCTGTGGAAAGCGTGAAGTGGTAGAGTCACTAAATCGTTGTACATTAATCTAAGAGAAGACACAGCAGTGCCATCTAGCGATTTATTGCTTAATACTGGAAGTCCATTTCTTGCAAACGTCAGTTGATAAACTTCTTTAAACGGAAGCTTTGGAAGAACTAGGAATGGTACACTCACACAACTGATTTCTTGTTGCATAGCAACACAGGAACACAAAGGGTTGAAGCCACAAGGCATGGTTGATAAAGAAACATAGTCCAATATACCAAGCAAGAAGCTCGTAAGTTTCCACATCAAAAATATCATCTAGAAGAAAAATAAAAGTATGTCGTAAAAACTCTGATTGGACAAAAAGAAGACTACAAGAATAAACGTGTTATCCATTAAATTTTAAGAAGAAAAAATCAATTAAGTATCCAAAAAAATGATCTCCTTACCGTATATAACCTAGTTTATAATTTCAGAACAGGGCCGACTTTGTATGATCCCATTTGCTTTTAAAAAACATTTTTTTAAAAAATATTTATGCACCAAACTGTTTGTATGTTCGTGATTTTGTTGGTTACAGGGTCTGTAATAAAATATAAGCCACACAAAAGATAATTAGAAATACCTTCAGCATAGAAATCAATTCTCACTAATTACATCTGGGGTTCTCTATGAAATTTACATCAAAAATGAGTCAATTAAATGCAATTGTTTTAGCCAGTATTTACACTGAGTGTTATAACATTAATTAATCATTCTGCTTGTTTGTTTGTTGTCAAGCAAGAAACTACACAATGGGGCTATCTAGTATGTCTTAGATTAGTATGTCTTACAGGTGATCAATATTGATTGAACAATAAATAATTTCACTTTCATGTAAATCAGGTAGTTTCTCATAGCATCTTTGTTTTTATAGAACGTGTTCACAAAATTAACGTGTTTTTTGTTATTTATTAAGAGTTGATATCCTTTTTTTTAACTCACATGTTTACTCAGTCATTGAGACATTTTATGTGACTTCCATATCTTATTGAGACATTTTATGTGACTTTCATATCTTATTGAGACATTTTATGTGACTTTCATATCTCATTGAGACATTTTATATGACTTTCATATCTTATTGAGACATTTTACGTGACTTTCATATCTCATTGAGACATTTTATGTGACTTTCATACCTGAACCACAAATGAACAAATGTATGTAACATGAATGATTTGTATACAAATATCTTAGCAAAAAAAACGGAAACTGAAAATCCGTTGGTTTAGAGCATGCGTACAACGGAGAAGTTTATTTTCTTGTTAAAATGATGCTTCTCAACACTGAACAGCATGTCAGTCATGATTTTTCGTGTCGAATTCTCATGTACAGAGGGAGCCTTCTAAGTCCTGGACTATATTACACTGAACCAGTGATGTAAGTGATAAAAAAAGAAGACGTTGGTATTGGGTAAATTAACCTTTTCAGTAAGGTTACAGACCCAGCACTGGCGTGATAAGCATTGTAAATGAGAAGTGACGTCATATTCCTGAAATTTCATATTCTCCAAAAAATGTGTGTGTGCATGAAAAAACATTATATCTTCCAAAAAGGGGTGTGTGTGAAAAACATCATATCATCCAAAAAGGGGTGTCCGTGAAAAATATAATATCGTCCAAAAAGGGGTGTGCGTGAAAAACATCATATCATCCAAAAAGGGGTGTGTGTGAAAAACATCATATCATCCAAAAAGGGGTGTGTGGTGAAAAACATCATATCATCCAAAAAGGGGTGTGTGTGAAAAACATCATATCATCCAAAAAGGGGCGTGTGTGAAAAACATCATATCATCCAAAAAGGGGTGTGTGTGAAAAACATCATATCATCCAAAAAGGGGTGTGCGTGAAAAACATCATATCATCCAGAAAAGGTGCGTGAAGAACATAATATTATCCAAGAGGATGTGGGTAAACTTAAGTTCTCACAAAAAATGGGTTGATAAGCGTCATATTCCCAAACGAGAAGTGGATAAGCGTCATTTGCCCCAAATCAGAAGTCGGTAAGCGTCATTTGCCCCAAATCAGAAGTCGGTAAGCGTGATTTTCCATCGACTAATCCACTGTATTAGACGTATATGTTTATAAAATGGTCACACCTGTCTGTGTGTTATGTCATTCTGCTTAAGAACGGTCATTATTCACAATTTAACCAATCAATCTCTCCATCTTTATAACGCTAAAACGGGGTTTCGATACCTGCAGAGCACAGAAGACACGTCGTGTAGATTCGTGCTTTTCAACAAACAAACACTCACCATTTTGTTTACGGTCAGAAGTTTTATTTTAATTTTATCAAAGCTTAAATATGAAGCATCGAACCAATAGGCCCACGACTGTTGCACTTGTTACGTTTTTTGATATTTTTCATTTAGGAGAAACAATAAAATTTACTGCATGCATTTCGAGTCAGCAAAAGTATTATCTAGACCTGCAGATGGCTGAATCAGTCAGTCAATATACATAAAACATAGATGATCAAGTCTGATAACGTTCTAAAAACAGAAATATATCATTGAAACGTAACCACAAATAAAAGATGAATTACATACTTTAGAAAGCAGTTAAAAAGTTTATCAATGTCAGACAGTTGCTAAAACGTTGTATTTGGTTTATAGGCGTAATGGGTATAGAAGTTAAGATAACCAACAGAAAATCCAATTCATCATCAAAGTAAGATTTTAACTTAGCTTTTTCCACACTTAACAACCAGTTCTTATTAGCGCGTGTCTTGAGCGTGAAACCGTGTTAGAAATAGTATCGTTTTCGTTAGATAAAGACACGCGTTTTATGTTTGTTGTTAAGCGAGAAGCTACAAAATAGGCTACTGCGCAGTGCCTACCACGAGTATCAAAATTCGTTTTTTTTATGCTGAATAACAGATTGTTAAGGCATTAAACAAATCAAATGTTTTGGTTCAAATGTGGTGGAATAAATATTTGAAATTATTTTTTTTTCTTCTCAGTCGAGTCTAATTTGATTTAACTAAAGATACATAATAATAATTATGCTAAATATTGACTCTAATAAAAAAACTAGCAAGGGACTGTAGGTTAACAGTTAAAGTTATTGTTTTTTATATCAAATTCGTCGATGATATAAATGAAAACAGCGCATGCTCAACACGTGCTTTCGGTGCTGCTGTCAAAGAGACTGTCATATAACACGTTCTATTCAATAATCGCACACGTTCAATTTATTTTACCATATTCATTATTTTCTATCAATAATGTTAACATCGTTTATAAAACATTAATCTGAAAGGTATGTGATAATATCAGTTAATATTGTTCTGAAAAGCTAAAATTCGGGTTTGGTTCCTCGTGACGAACACAGCGTAGAAAATCAACGGTGTAGCATTACTTTAAGACAAACAAACAAATAAGTAAAATAAAAAATATGGAAGAACTGAGAAATGAAATCGAATGTGGTTCAAATATAAACTTTGGTCACAATATATCTGTTCAATAAGCAGAGTCATAGGTTCGAATATTGATCGGATTCACTTCTTGACGATAGTTTTAGCTTCAGAGAATTACATGTTACTTTAAAAATATTTCTACAAATATAGATTGTTGCCTAATATACATTGTTTAGCTATATTGTTAATATACATTGTTTAGCTATATTGTTAATATACATTGTTTAGCTATATTGTTAATATACATTGTTTAGCTATAGTGTTAATATACATTGTTTAGCTATATTGTTAATATATATTGTTTAGCTATATTGTTAATATACATTGTTTAGCTATAATGTTAATATACATTGTTTAGGTATATTGTTAATATACATTGTTTAGCTGTATTGTTAATATACATTGTTTAGGTATATTGTTAATATACATTGTTTAGCTATATTGTTAATATACATTGTTTAGCTATATTGTTAATATACATTGTTTAGCTATATTGTTAATATACATTGTTTAGCTATATTGTTAATATACATTGTTTAGCTATATTGTTAATAGTCATTGTTTAGCTATATTGTTAATATACATTGTTTAACTATAGTGTTAATATAAATTGTTTAACTATATTGTTAATATACATTGTTTAACTATAGTGTTAATATAAATTGTTTAACTATATTGTTAATATACATTGTTTAACTATATTGTTAATAGACATTGTTTAACTATATTGTTAATATACATTGTTTAACTATATTGTTAATATACATTGTTTAG
>NW_013666905.1:2495-12544 GCF_000517525.1 Limulus polyphemus | reverse complement strand
AATTGTTTAGGTATATTGTTAATATACATTGTTTAGCTATATTGTTAATATACATTGTTTAACTATATTGTTAATATACATTGTTTAACTATATTGTTAATATACATTGTTTAACTATATTGTTAATATACATTGTATAACTATATTGTTAATATACATTGTTTAGCTATATTGTTAATATACATTGTTTAACTATATTGTTAATATACATTGTTTAGCTATATTGTTAATATACATTGTTTAACTATATTGTTAATATACATTGTTTAACTATAGTGTTAATATAAATTGTTTAACTATATTGTTAATATACATTGTTTAACTATAGTGTTAATATAAGCTTAAGGAGTACAATATAGGTATTTTTTTATGCACTCGATACTTTAGAAAAACCTTTTTCGAACTCGAGTTTGGAGTAATGGTTATTTGTTTTTCTTACAATTTTCATGTCAACCTTTTTTTTTTAATTCTTCTTGTTTATCAAGGAAGGGAAGACATTAAGAAAGTTAGCAACACCTAGAATAAAATATCTTACTTGATAAATTTCCATGCTTCTAACTCATTCTTCGTTGGAAGGAAAAAAAAATAACCAGATAAAATGGCTGTTGCTCAGTTGATATATATTCTCCACACCAATGATTTCCTCTTTGCCTATGAAAAAAAAAAGACAAAAATGATTTATGTTCATGTGAAGTAAACTGAAAACAACAATAATAACAAAAAACAGACATCACGTTAAAAGAGCAAGATAGGACAAACAGCCATGAAAGAACGAACATTAACATTCAAGAAAAAAAAAACTGTTATCAGTGAAGAGAGTTTTACTTGTGAAAAATAGGTGTGGCCGCAATATTCTTTACGTATGTAACACTGAGTTCACTTATATGGTGTGAAGGCGACTGTTTTTTTACTGTGAACTTCTTTCCGCTTCATTAAACAGAAACCTGACACTCGAGATGCTTGAACAGACGTTTACTTAGACAATGGTTTGCTTGTTTATTCCTAATTTTGAGCTAATGAATAAGACGGATGGCAGCCAGAGTCAACAACACCCACCGCCAACTCTAGGACGGACTATTCTTGATCGAATAGTAGGATCTGACTGCCACTCTTTTAACGCATCCACGGCATACAAGTGCGGAGCGCGTGTACGAGGCAATTAGTCCTGAGCCATGAATCCTCGGGTTCACAGTCAGGGCACGCTAATTACTAGGCTATGATTGGATTTTGATGAAAGCTTAATCTCGGTGGTATCAAAAGTTATTTAAGTAACAAATTTGTTAAAGTACATGAAATTCTAGTTCCTCAGAACGTTTACACGTATGTTCTTTGTGCATGTAAGTTCTTTTTTAAACAGGTTCTACTTGTATCATGTGTCACCCAAGATCTTCAACCCTCATAGTCTCGTCCGCTACTTGTATCATGTGTCACCCAAGATCTTCAACCCTCATAGTCTTGTCTTATAGTTGTATGTTGTTGCACCCAAAATATTCAATATCCTTCATAACTCCTGGAGAATTTATCGGTAGTTATGCGATGTCCAGGAATCAGGGGTCTAAGTTTAGTACTGTTTATTGTTCTGTAGTTATGCGATGCCCAGAAATCAGGGGTCTAACTTTAGTAATGTTTATTGTTCTGTAGTTATGCGATGTCCAGGAATCAGGGGTCTAAGTTTAGTACTCTTTATTGTTCTGTAGTTATGCGATGTCCAAGAATCAGGGGTCTAAGTTTAGTACTCTTTATTGTTCTGTAGTTATGCGATGTCCAGGAATCAGGGTGGTCTAAGTTTAGTACAATTTCTTGTTCTAAAGATTCTTAGACTGATTTTTCAATTTGGTACTGCAAAAAATTATATATACACATAGCGCACTTTAAAAACAAAAGAATATTTGGTTAAGAATACAATAGATGCATAGCTTTTACCAAGTGTTTTCTTTATAGCTTTTGGTATTAGAACCCGAAATATCTGATCAATAATTCCCTCTCATAGTCTCGTCCCCTCTACTTGTATCATGTGTCACCCAAGATCTTCAAATAGTCTCGTGTCACCCAAGATCTTCAACCCTCCCCTCATAGTCTCGTCCGCTACTTGTATCATGTCCTCTACTTGTATCATGTGTCACCCAAGATCTTCAAACAAGACTACGAAGGACGATGTTCATATTCTGATCAAAACAACCACTAACTAAACTCTAGAATAACCGAACCCATATCACTTTCCCACCTGATTACAGAAACTACGATAACAACAATGTTTGTGGTTTATAAACAGTTTTCGACAGAGTTTTATCAGAAAATATTCGTACTAAGATATGAATGAGTACTACTAACTGTTTGGATTGTTTTGTTTAAAACCCAATGTTGCAAAAAAGGGCTACTTACGCTGTACCCACTGCAGAAATTGAACTCCGAATTTTGTTGTAGTAAAACCTCAACGGGAGGGGACTATTGATATTACAAAGAGATACACCATGCTCCCCAGTGGCTCTGAAAGTTATAATACTAAAAACAGGTCCTCGATACCCGTGGTGGGCACAGTCTAGAGAGCCCATTGTGTAGCTTTCTGCTTAATAGCAAACAATAAAATTAAACATTCGTGAATAAACATTTTATTTTCAATGCCACTTTTTAATCCGAACAAGAAACATTTATAAGCATAATGTCTCCCAGTGGGACAGGGGTAAGTTTACGGACTTGCAACGCTAAAATCCGGAATTCGATTCCCTGCGGTGAACACCGCAGATAGTTCAATGCGGCTTTCCTTTAAAAAACAAAACAAAAAAAACATATCGTAATTAGAGTTTTGTTACATGACTTGAATATTTTTAATCTCTAAATAAAAACAGACAAACATAGAATCTTATGAACATAAAAATATCAAAGTAGAAAGAAAATATGAATACACGCTCCAGATTTCAAGAAAATCTTAGCGAAAACAAAGAAAGAATCTACAAATACATTTATTAACCATTAAACAAATTAAATTTTCTGATATTTCTTGTATCTCTTATTCTAATTTCTGATATCCTGACTATCATCATTTTTTTCTCGAGGTTATTTTAACCTTTTCCAAATTTTTTCAGTTGTTTCTACTTATCGACCCTTTACAGCTCATCTATCCAAATCGTCATATCTTTTCCCTTTTTTTTTCAAAGTGCTGCCTCTTTCCTGTTCTTCCTCTCATTGATTGTCATTTTTTTAACCATCCAGGCTCCTCCCATTCTAAAGACCTATAACTCTTCCGGACCACTTTTGATTTTCTAATTTAAGACTACAATGTGAAATAAGCTCAACTTTATGTGCAGAGTTTTGAACATAATTTTCAAACATTTCGTTAAGTAAATAAAATTTTGTGATGTTGTTCGACATGAAGGTTGTCTCGTGCACTTTACCAAAACAAGAAACAGACCACCCAGGTCACGCAAGATAACTTATATTACACACTACACCATCACAACATTTCTTTCATAAAACACTAGTAGATATTGTTTTTACACCGTTAGAAAGATTGTTTTTTTTTAATATTTATTTCAAGAAACGGATATATATCGCTACTATTGACGTAATGTGAAGATTCCGAATAGCTGAAAATGATTCCTACTAATTGAGATATCGTGATAAAATTGTTAAATCCCCCTTTCTTTAACATAATTAAAAATCTTACGAACTTTGGGAAACATGTTAAATTGTTCTACAAATATCAGTTTGGGTTGAAAGGTTCACTCTCCTGTCTTCCGATGTAAAGATTTAACTAAAATTGTTGAACAGTTATCATACTCCAATCACAGGCTTAAACATACGCGTGGCCCCAGTGACTCAGTAAGTTTGAAGGCATATAATGCTAAAAACAGGATTTCGCTAACCCTGGTGGGCACAGTTTAGATAGCCCTTTGTGTAGCTTTGTGCTTAACAGCAAATAAATAAATAAATAATAAATGTTCGTGAATTAATAAATATTTTATTTTCAATGTCATTTTCGTTTATTTGATCAACGGTTACCAAACAGGTTAAGGTCAACAATTCTTGTGTTACTTTATTTCATCATCATGATGACTAAAGCTTGTAGAACCGTTGTACATTTGTTACTTGAAATAAAGTGTCTTTCATTACCCATTCAAAACGTCCTCAAACTTTATGTCATTTTACGCTTTTATTTAACAAAATGTCACTATCATTATAATAGGGGAAACTCAATCAATTTGTTATGAATTTCGCGAAAAGCTACACGAGGGCTATCTACGCTAGCTGTCCATCATTTAGCAGTGAAGGCACCTAGTCTTCACCACCCACCGCCAACTCTTGGGCTACTCTTTTACCAACGAATAGTGGAATTGACCGTTACATTATAACGCACCCACGGCTGAAAGGGCGAGCATGTTTCGTGGAACGGGGAATCGAACCCGCGACCCTCAAATTGCGACTCGAGCGCCCTAACTCAATTAAGTCATATATCAATCTTTTAGCGAGTGAAGACGACAGATACTTTTTGTATAATAACAAACGTAACAATTTTCTTTTATGCTTGTTCTAACATTCATATCTATAATACAAGAAAGTTAATTCAAAACGATGGTATTTCGTAATTAAGTGTGTTCCTTCACCTTAGAGTTTATAAAGAGTCTTCCCACCAACTTTCAATGCGTGATCCATGCGATTTTTCTAATAAGCAAATTCCCCAACACCATTTAAAATAGGCGGAGAACATTCGTCTAGGTTACAAATCAAATCTACCTAGTTTTCTTTTCTTAGATTCAAATATGTCCAAATATCATACCATTACACTCAACGCTCCCCACCCCAAAATGCCCCCTTGTAAACACTCTTTGTGAATCCCATTGTATGTAACAGTGTCTACGATATAGAAATTCTGAGATTAACTTGAAAAACAAAACAAAATACTATATGTATTTCCAGTGTCGTCGAAAGTGTTGTTTCAAGAGTAAATAAAACCAAAGTTAAAAGTAATCAATATTTTTATTTCTTGCTTTTGAAGTTCGTATGTCATGCTTTTTTGTAGCCTACAGAGTGCGTAATTCTTCTCGTGATTCATGGCATGCGCAAGGTTTACTGAAGTCAGAACAGTACAAATTGCGATGTTAAGCGCCCCTTTTTGACGTCATTTTACTGACTGACAACACACTACTGTATAGTGGTGCGACTGGTTAAAACAGATGATCTCTCCAGTAGCCTTCGGCCCCCTTTCGTGGAAATAGCTCAAGAGGAATCCGGGGACTCCCACAGACTCCCACAGATGAATATCGCTTCTAGAACCTGCACCATCAATTGTTTTTAATGATAATTTTTTAATATAATTATTTTTTATCCTTCTTTCATGCATCTCCTACTTCGTTATATTTTATTTACCCCTTTTTATTTTATTGTATCTTGTGCCCCCTTTTTCACATTCTGGAGTAACTGTCTCCATAACCCCCAGTCTCACAATAGATGTCCTGGTTCTTTATCGTTTCTTGAAAAATGTTTTATACCATATTTTTTGTTATATTATATTTTCATTTATACTGTAGTAAAAACAAAAATACGCGTTTTTGTTGTTGTTTTTTTTGGCAAAATCCAAATAAGTAATATTATTCCTGATGCTTACGTAGCAGGGTAATCTTGGCATTTTGCCAAGACAGTCAAACGATTTCCCTTAGGTATAGACTTGGTAATGTAATTTCAACTCTTGGATGTCGTTTACTTTACAATTGTACTTCAGGCTTAACCATAAATCAACATATTAATTTAGACTAGAATAAATTAGAGATCATTTCACGTGACAAAGGGAAAATTATCTCTGCCTTCTTTGGTAATATTATGTTCCACAAGAGACCATTGAGCTATTAGATGGGTAAAGAAGACTCGTAAGTAAAATTTTCGTTGATCAGATATAACAACGAACAAAATTTCATCGGTTTTAATTAAATAATGCGATCTTTTTTTCTTTTTTTTTTTCCAGAAGTATTGGAAGAGATTTTTCAAAACCTTTTGATTTTCGTGAGGAAGTTCAGAGAAAAAAATATTTGAGCTTTATTTTAGGCGCAAAAATTTAGCTTATCAATCGTAATGCACGAAAAACTTGATTTAAAGAAATATATTTATTTCGGTTGCCCATTGTTACAAGCAATAAATATCGAACACGCTAAAACGTTTTCAAAATATACATAGTGTGAATGATAAGTTGGAAAACGAATTGATGAATATTTTACGTTTGAATTAATACATAGATTTTAAAAATAACCTAAATCTCCTAAGCTGGAATAATCTCGTGAAATATTATTGGGATTACGGCCGAAAATATCGCCGATAGCGTGGGTACCCAACTGATGAATTAATGCATTCTAATCATTATATGTTTTTATTTTATGACATTACATATTACACACAGCTTAAAGTGCGGAACGTGCTCAGCGGCATTTCAGCATAAACCTTGAATCTTCTAATCCGCAGCCCGTAAGAAAAACAAACAAAAAACACACTCGGTCAACTAAATTGGTAATTATAAAGATTGGAATTCGCAATTAAATGCTTAAATAAAGTATGAGAGAAATCACCTTTAACACTCTCTAACCTAACACTTCAATTACAACTGAACGACACCTTATGGACAGATAGGCTAAGCGGCCAGGCCAAAAAAGACACAAGGCTCACGCATAACCGTCCTTAATTTAGAACTGTTGAGCAGAAGGAGGGAAACCACCAAGTAGCCTCTGCCACCTAGTGGGCGACTCTTAATCGAATAGCAGTATTGACTGTCACGATTGTAACCTTTCTCACACAGCTGAAAGTGTGGCACGAGTTAATCGACATATCGCGTGCTAAACCTTGGACCTTTCTACACGCTAAGAAATAAAACACAATCGATTCAATTTTCATGATAGAATCTGAACCTTATTAGTAATTCAATGAGAACTTTCTCTCGAACTTATGATACAGAGATTATGGTTAATGATAGACTTTGTCCATCCACTTGTTTTTAAGGTTAGCTGTTTGTCCAGTAAAAAACTTGTTACCATGTGTTGCTCTTGCTATAATTCAGACTGTCAACAGATCAGGAAGCAGCAGGTCCTCTCTCAAGAGTTGAACAGAACCAGGTTATTACTTGTATAATTGTAGCTGTACTTTTCAAACTGGCAGCGCGTGTGGCTGTCACGAGCCCCAATTCTGGCGGAATATTGAGACAGTTGCTGTCACGAAAGAGATTATGATTTGATTCATGGACCAATATCTTTAAATGACCAATACCTTTGAATGTAAACTCTG
This sequence comes from Limulus polyphemus, assembly GCF_000517525.1. Lineage (NCBI taxonomy): Eukaryota > Metazoa > Arthropoda > Merostomata > Xiphosura > Limulidae > Limulus > Limulus polyphemus. The sequence continues at coordinate 5,284 of NW_013666905.1, read as the reverse complement.
TAAATGGTGATGTAAAACCAATACCTTCAAATATGAGTTCTGTAAATGGTGTGATATCAATATTTCAAATGTGAACTGTGTAAATGGTGGTGTGAAATCAATACTTCAAGTGTGAGATATGTAAATGTTTTGAAATCAATACCTTCAAATGTGAACTGTGTAAATGGCGATGTGAAATCAATACTTCAAACGTGAGTTCTGTAAATGTTGTGAAATCAATACCTTCAAATGTGACCTGGGTAAATGGTAGCGTGAAATCAATACCTTCAAATGTGATCTGGGTAAATGGTAGCGTGAAATCAATACCTTCAAATGTGACCTGGGATATGGTAGTGTGAAATCAGTACTTCAAATGTGAGTTATCTAAATAGTGGTATAAATTAAATATCTTTAAATATGATTTCTGTAAATGGTGAGAAATCAAATTTTCAAATTTAAGTTCTGCAAATAATGTAAATTAAATACCTTCAAATGTAATTTCTATTTATTATTTGAAATTAATAACTTTACACATGAGTTTCGTTTGATATTCATGTAAATTATATGCTTTACTGTCAAATACTTTAAATATTACAAGTGAATCAAAAATATAAGAATAGAATACATAATTTTTAAACTGTCAACTGCTCTATTTGTTATGTTAACAGATAACATAATTCTGACACATGAACTTATTGTTACAGAACACTCATGCTTTGTTAAGCCTTATAAATAAACTTACCACATACTCTAAAGTAAAACATGAAAGGTTTTAGTAGAAGGTGTCAGCCTCTGCAGGAAAACGTTACATAGAAACATTATATTATATATTCGGTACTATTAATTTCTGACAACAAGAGAACGCTTTTCGAAGTGGAAATAAGCTGTACACTAAAGATAACGAGTCAATAAGTGGTGTCTAAGGTCCCCAGGGTAAATGATGTAAGTTTTTGGCAGCAATAATAAAAGGAAAAATAAAGAAGAATTACATTTAATACGTTCGCTTGATACTTAAAAAGATTTCTGAGAATGAACAATGGAAAAAATAATTACACGTGGGAATTTGTAAACTAGTTCTTGATTCCCAGGCCTAAGATTGTGTTGAATGCTTGCTACTAAGGTAACTTACGAAGAAAAACTTTGGTTCAACGGTTGCAAAATCTTTAGGCTTAGTTTTTCTCTCTCTATGGAGAATGTTATATCGAATAGTGTTTAGGTTTAGTGTCTATAAAAACATGGTATCATGGGAATAAGCTTTAAGCTGAGATTTCACTTTATTTAATCGTAGGTTTTGCTAACCCGTACATATTACACATGATCTAGGAGAGGGAGATTTATTTAGGCTTAGTTTACTTTACAGACCTTAGGCTTTAAGGAGATATCTAGTTCTTTCATATAATATGTCATCGTTAGATTTAGGTTTAAGGACTTTATTAATGATTATTTATATTATCTGTGTAATAACTTGAAAGTTTTTAGTTTTTCAGCTATCGTCAGTTCCTCAATGAACAATTTTAAAATTGGTATTTCAAGAAATACTAATTTTGCCAGTAAGTATTAACTGGCACTTTCTATAGCTTTCCTGCATCGTCTGCCAACTGTTTTGCATAATCAATAAACAACTTTCGTTAATGCTGAATATATAGAACTCTAAAACCTCCAGAAATTTAAATGACAGCCTCTAAATAAAGTGTACATAACGAAATTAAATATAGTTATAACCATAATATCCCTTACCAACGAGAAATAATTTAGGCTTAAGTTTACCCAGATATTTTGAGTAATTGCTTCCTTCCTGAAACAAAAATATTCTACAATAAAGAGTATCGAGTGAGCACCATTTTATAGAATGTATTCTACAATAAAGAGTATCCAGTGAGCACCCATTCTATAAAATGTATTCTACAATAAAGAGTATCGAATGAGTACCATTTTATAGAATGTATTCTACAATAAAGAGTATCGAGTGAGCACCATTTTATAGAATGTATTTTGTTAAGTGGATTATTACTCGATGTATAGTGTTTGTTTATTCATCAGTTTTGAAAAGTTATCACTAGGCGCATTTTTAAACTAGAGGGGCACTCAGTAGAGCGCATACCTCGGCTACCCAGCGTTGATCTTATTGGGCCTTCAAAAAATACGAAAATATGTCCGTCGTTATCAGTGGACACGGACCATTTTTGTCAGGACAATACGGATTACTCTTCTCCATAAGTCCACTAAGTTCAATCAAAATCTGATCATTTTTGACTGAATTATAGAGCAAAAATAGTGTGAAAAATCGACCCGCCATTTTAACAGATGGGGATTTTTGTGACCTTGACATTGGCCCTACAAAAACTGATCACTTCTAAGTTGGGTTATAGTCCAAATGTATACAATTTTCGTCCAAATCCATTCAGCCGTTTTCGAGAGACTTTGCTGACAAACACACACACAGGGGTGAAAACAACTTCCGTCTACCTTCAGTGGCGGAGGTAAATATCTAGAAACCTATTCTTTACCACGTAAGTCCCTACGAAGCCATTTCACCACCTTGTAGCGCAATAATATAGGTCACACTTTGTAGCGCAACATTATATCTCATCGCCTTGTAGCGCAATAATGTATCTCACACTTTGTAGCGCAACAATATATCTTACCACCTTGTAGCAATAATATAGTTCACGCTTTGTAGCGTAATAATATATCTTACCACCGTGTAGCAATAATGTATCTCACACTTTGTAGCGCAACAATATATTTCACCGCCTTGTAGCAATAATATAGTTCACGCTTTGTAGCGTAATAATATATCTTACCACCGT
>NW_013666905.1:0-1557 GCF_000517525.1 Limulus polyphemus | reverse complement strand
TCCTAACCTTTGATTGGTAAATTACCGAAACGTTACAAATATTTGGTGCTGTACATGATTTAATAAGTCGCACCTTGTAGCACAACAATATAGCTCACCACCTTGTAGCACAACAATATATCTCACCACCTTGTAGCGCTATAATATATCTCACCACCTTGTAGCGCAATAATATAGCTCACACTTTGTAGCGCAATAATATATCTCACCACCTTGTAGCACAACAATATATCTCACCACCTTGTAGCGCAATAATATATCTCACACTTTGTAGCGCAACAATATATCTTACCACCTTGTAGCGCAACAATATATCTCACCACCTTATAGCGCAATAATATATCTCACACTTTGTAGCGCAACAATATATCTTACCACCTTGTAGCGCAATAATATATCTCACCATGTTGTAGCGCAACAATATATCTAACCCTCTGTAGTGCAACAGTATATTTTTCCTAATGTCATAATCCAATAACCGATGTGAATATTTAGCTTGTATAACTGAATGAACCTAAAGTTTGTGATACTGTATTTATTATCTGACTAATTTCCGTTTTATCTTTAAATTAGAATATGCTTCAGGTTACGTTCATGTAACAACATTCTTCTGTCGTTAATATTGAACCCAAAATCTGGGATGGCTTATTCTCGGTTTTCTTTGTTGAAAGCGATAGGAGCTGCAACCATATCAATTTTCCATCGTTATTTCTCTTGCAAATGGAACATCAAGTTTTGTATTTTATCTCCCTCCTTCCTTCTACTGAAAACAGGACACAACAACAACAACAACAACTAAAGTTAGTACCATTAAGAAAGGATGAGGAACATATCCTCTAGAATATGGCACGTGCCAATGTTATCAGTCATTTCGAACGGGAACGGTACCTTATGCTCGTTGAATTGAAACTGTCCACGTGCTCGTATGTTTGCGAAACCTTATTATTATTTTGTACTTATAGTAAAGCTACTAAAGCTATCTGCCAGCCGTACCTAATTTTGAACTACTGAACACAGAGGAGGCAGCCAAGGACTGCTTTTAATTTATGTTTGTTTGAATTTATGCACAAAGCTACACAATGGGCTATCTGTGTTCTGCCCCACACGGGTATCGAAACCCGGTTTCTAGCGTTGTAAGTCCGCAGACATACCGCTGTGCTACTGGGGGGAGTTTTTAATTTAAAAATTTTAAACTAACACATACTTTCACATGAAGTAAGGATGAGATATATTATTGCGCTACAAAGTGGTGAGATATATTACTGCTACAAGGTGGTGAAATATATTGTTGCGCTACAAAGTGTGAGATACATTATTGCTACACGGTGGTAAGATATATTATTGCGCTACAAAGTGTGAACTATATTATTGCCACAAGGTGGTGAGATATATTGTTGCGCTACAAAGTGTGAGATATATTATTGCACTACACGGTGGTAAGATATACTGTTGTGCTACAAGGTGGTGAGATATATTATTGCGCTACAAAGTGTGAACTATATTATTGCCACAAGGTGGTGAGATATATTGTTGCGCTACAAAGTGTGAGATATATTA
>NW_013666904.1:302727-307670 GCF_000517525.1 Limulus polyphemus | reverse complement strand
AGAAAGGACTTGTGTCGCTTAAGTTTCGTCGGAACGAAGTTACGGAAAGTTAATTAACAAACGGAGACGTAACAGTATTATAACTACATTGTATGATTTTTTTCAACGATAATGTTCATAAGGTTAAAATAGTAATTTTGACATTTTTAATTATTTTAATAATATTTTTGTTTTATTATACCAGGTTTTATCTTCGTTTATGTAAATACAATTCAAGAGTAAAGTGGAGACCAATGATATTGAAAAAAAAAAGACATTTACAGATGTGATTTCGACAGAAAACGGTTTAGTTGATATTTTAAGTTTATAGCATTTAAACATAGCATTTTAAGTATATTCTATTGAAATTTTACAATTAAACTTAGATAATATACAAGTTTTTAAAACACATCTGTGAATTAAAAATAATACAATCTAATGTTCGCGCTAGAACATGATTTTGTAGGCCTGAATATGCAACCACCTGAAATAAATCGGCTCCCCTTATATATGTCGTAAAGAAAAATTATACGCCTCCTTATATTTTCTCGTTTATTACCCCCTAACTATAGTAACCTTTGAACATCTTTAATCCTTTGGTTTACTCATGAAATTTCCCAATTTTTCCCGCCACGTGGTTTTCTTCGTCGGGAAGTATACAATTTCGGAGATAGACGGTACCACATCAAAGTCAAATTGCGCGTGGTTTTCTGTCCGTAAAATGGTACAGAAAACTTCCACTACAACACCAAACGAACGAAATACTTCGTAGATATTTAGATGAAAAATTGTTTAGATCACAATTATGTGATTCAAACTATTTGACATCAAGGGTATTCGAAGATTATTGAACTCTCTTTCGCCCAGTACCGGGAAAGTTGACTTAAACAAAATGGTAGAGGGGGTATTTTATTTTGCGAGATTATCGTTAACGTGTGCGGAAGTGATAGACTTGCGAGGAAGCCGTATTTTTGTTGTAATTTCATATATATGCAAAATGTATTATAAAGCAATTTTCTCTGTCCATGACGTCTAAATTTGTGCATTTACGCGTAAAAAAGTGCGTTAATGCAAACACATCTGTAAAAGTAATCTATTACTCTGTTATTTAATATTAATCCTTTCAAAAATGCTTTACATGTAAAATAAATACATGTTTTTGTTCTTTCTTTATTTGTAATTAAGCACAAAGCTACACAATGGGCTATCTGTGCTCTGCCCACCACGGGTATCGAAACCCGTATTCTACCGTTGTAAGTCCGCAGACATACCGCTTTGTCACTGGGGGCATTGTTTTTTGTTTTTTTTTAAAAGAGAGGCCGGCATTTTCAAAATCGACACCGGCTAACATGTCGTAAAATACATGTAAAATCATTTCTGCTATGTGCGAAGTAGCAACATAATTTTGGATTTAACCAAAAGCTTATTATTATTATTTTTTACTCGTATCTTTAGAAGAAGTAAACATATAAAGAACTGCTATAAAATAAAACCTTGATCACAGATAAAGAGAACATGGCCAGTATTAGGTGTTTTGCTGTCCTTGGTAATATTTAAAATTATTGAATAAGTGTTGTTCCGCAAGACGCGAGAAAAAAAAAAACAACTTGGATAAAGGATAATAAAGAATAAATTGTCACATCTATATGAAAACGATTTTTACTGCTTGACGAATAGCGTCTACTCGAAACGTCGCACAAAATAAACTAGAAAAAGTTTTCATTTTATTCTTTGTTAGCATTTATCCTAATATTATAAAATGCCGTCCTCGGCGGAACTATTATAATCGATAAACATATATTTATACCAAACATGAAGAAAATGTTTCAATTAGCAGATCTATATGTGCTTTATTTCGAACTGTTTAGATTTAAAATAATTAGATTCTTATATTGAAGTTGATTATCTTACAGTGTTTGTGTTTAGAACACGGTTGTTAGGTCAGAAAGGATGGAAAGCTGAGGCATTACTACGTATTTAGAAGATTCGTGGCTCAGGCCCATAGTTGCGGGGATCTTCGGCGTTTCAATATGATATCGATCATAGTTTTTATATTCTGATTTTTTCAAGATACCAACTGGGGATTCGAGGCACTGTCAAATAAAATCGGGGCATGGGCCCCGCGTGCCAGTGCCTAGCAACTCTTCTGATGAAATGTGAGCGTGAGCTAGTCGATTATATTGAAAGTAAAATTAACATAACACTCTACTTGATTTTGCTATCCTATGTAGTCGTCTATCAGCTAAAGCTAGGCTTGAAAGAGTGTTGTGCTGACGGCGACTTTAAACGAATATATTTAACTTATTTGTTCGTTGTTAAACTCAAAGCTATACAATGGGCTATCTATGATGTGCCCACCCCGGGTATCAAAACTTACCGCTGAGCCACTGGGGGCAAATATATTTGGAGAACGAACACCTCATCCGATCTACAACTTTATAGTTGGTAACTTTTACAATGAAGTATGAAAATCACAAGATGCTGTAGCCCACAATAAGTTAATTAAGACATACTTCCAAGCTTTTCAGTAAACTCGATCAACCTGAATAGTTTGCTGCGTTTAGTTTCCTAATTTTTTCTAATTAACATTTTAGTTAAGTAACTGCCAGAATACGACATGAATAAAATAAGACCTTAAGGTAAAAAAATTACATTTTACTAACTTGACTAAAAACCATAACACGAGAAGACACCAAGGTTTCACGTGCTAGAAATTCATTTTGTTTCTCTACTAGTTCTTCTGGACCTTCCGAGAACTGTTTCTAAAATACATCTTGATGGGTCATAATTGTAGGAAGTAAATTTGTCTATCACAAAAAAAATATAATTTACAATCATTTTCTAAAATTATCATCCCCCCATATCACTCAATTGATTCATATTAAAATACATTAATTTAATATATTAATACAAAAGCAATAACGTAATACAAATAGTTTCTTAGAGATATATCACTACAGAGGTATTAAAACAAAAGACTAAAGAACCATTTAAGAAGCGTATACTTTCAGGATACCTTCACATTATATATGTATCTTTTGCAATTTTTGAAGCTCATTTATGGTCTTTTTTTCAGGCGAGGGACAGGTTTCAAATTAGATTTCATTTGATAAACATCCCTTGCTTGAAGAATAGCTCATAAGTGTGCTATAAAGCTTTTGAAATATACATATACTGTGGAATTAACCTAGAACTAACTTCTACCTACATTTAGAATAACACTCAAAACTCACTTCGTACCACTTTAATGACTGATTGAATCTGAGCACACAAGTAGATGTGATAATAGATAAGTCAAAAGACATTCTGATTTGTTACTCAAACAAATGCTTCTACTTTATTTCAGGAGGTCTACGTGCGTGTTGGAAATCAAAGTTAAAACGAAGTAGAGTAAATTGAAAAAATGGTGCCCCCGGCTAGCTCACGGAAAGTCTGAGGGTTTATAACGCTAACAATCAGGTTTCGATACCCAAGGTTAATAAGACCATTTTATGACCAATTGATGACTGCAGTTTCAAGCTTTGCTAATTCAGTTAACTGGCATAAACAAAATTTATACATCTTATAACAAAATATTACCTGAGACTTTTGTCTTTCTAGCTAGATCCAGAACATATGTTTATTACAGGTTTCAAAGATTGCAATACTTAAACATATTAGCTCAAATTATAAGATAAAACATGCCACGGGACTCATAGCATGGCCAGCGGAGATTGCAATTTCGACTAATATTAGCCAACTGTGGATGATGGCGGTAGGGTGTGATCCAGTAAACTTTCCAGGACTTTGGAGAGTGAAGCTTTGGCTTAATATTCTGCCTGTGAAATCACTCTCATACTTTTCCACAAAAAGAAGATGTTGAGATCACTCCTGCTCAAATTTGCCATTTCAACAACTTCAATGTTACCTGATGCTAGATTTTTTTCGGTTTATTACGGAAAATGTGAAAATAAGTAATGTGACAAATAACAGTGGAAATACATTTAGCTGAAACGCTTATTGCAAATTGTTTAGTGCATGCATATTCAGTTCGGCTGATATTTCATATGTTCGAGGTAGTGTTATCGATTTAGTAATGATCTAGAACCATTATACCTTCACTGGCTTTATTTCTCTCTTCCACCACGTAGACTGAATTTTCCTCATTTTTTTACCCTTTTTAAGTGTTATACAGAAACCTTCTTATGTATAATAAAGGAACTTTTGATCATTCCAGTGATTATTTCATTACCAAATTAAAAACTTTGTTCTATCCGCTTTTTGTGATTTTAATACTAAGAGACATCCTAACCCTTTAAGCCCTGAAAAAATCTCAGCCTTAAATGAACATATTAACGTTTTACGGTCCGACAAAGGCAATTCCGTTGTTATTCTCAACAAAAATGACTACTTATGTAAATGGCGGGTGATTCTTGACGACTCTACCAACTTTAAAATCCTTAACAATGACCCTTTATCGCTTATCATCAAACGCGAGGAAAAAATCCAAAGATTCACAAAGTAGGCATCCGACCAATTCTTTCAGCCTTAGGCACACATACTTACAAACTTGCGAGATTCCTGCTACCTATACTACAGCCATTCACGACCAATGAATTTACTATTCCTGATTATTTCCAGTTTGCACGTGAAGTAAGTCAACTAGTCTCTCCAAAAATCATTTTGTCAGAACTGTTACGACAGCAGAACTCACGTAACGCTGGTAACACGTCATGAATTTCTAGAAGGATCATGACTTTTCCTGGCAACTCTAGTCTTTTCTAGGCGCCCTCTATTTTAGTATATAAGCCCGGCAAATAAAGCGGAGATGTAATTGCAGATAGACAGATATAGAGATAGATAATTGAGCCAAGCGAGTAGTAGGCACCGTAAGTAAACTGCGTGAATCGTTGTGAATTATAGCGTGTGTTTATGAACGTATTTAACTTTAAAGTGACTGTGGAAAATCTTTGTATTGCAAAGTT
>NW_013666904.1:290835-301744 GCF_000517525.1 Limulus polyphemus | reverse complement strand
CACTTACAATTGTGGCGCGAGTTACTGTAACCATTTGGTCTTCTTTCTTCTTCTTTTCTATGTTCCTTTTTTCAAAGTGCACTCAAGTTGATTCAGTTACTTTAGAACCACGCTTTGACGGAATAAAATTACATTTCTTATCTTCTTTTCTATTGTTAGTTCCACTCTGACATATTAAACGTTAGGCCTATCACTTCTACGGTAGTTAACTTCACACCAACTTTATTCTCATTTGCTGTTATCTGTTTGCTTCTGTCTGTCTACTGCTTCCCGCTCGTCTCACGCTATTTATATCTTTATCACTTAATCGTCTGTCCACTTTCTATATTCTCGACGTCAATGAATTATTAACAAACTTTCCTACAATTCTCTGCTTTTAACTCTTATTATAACAAAAACTAAACAATAATAAATATTAACTCACAAAAATAAATTAATCATTAATATCTAAACCAACCAGTCTTGTATATCATGACCCACTTTCTGGCCAGCTTTAACATTACCTCCCTCTTTACTAATATACCTCTAAAAGAAACCATTGATAATTGTATATCTGAACTTTCACGCAGTAGTATCTCGCTGAATGGATTTCAGTAACACAAATTAAGACTATGTTGGACCTTACAACCAAAATTCACATTTCTTATTAAACAACAACTTATTTGAACAAATAGATAGCATAGTGCTGGGCTCCCTACTGGGTCCAGTGTTAGGTAATATGTTTTTTTCGTATCACGAACAGAAATGGCTCAACACTTGCCCCGCTGACTTCAAACCTATCTTTTACAGAAGGTATGTAGACGACACTTTTAGTATTTTTCACAATAAGGATCACTGCTTTAAATTCTTAGAATACCTGAACTCACAACATCTTGCTATTAAGTTCACTTGCGAGGTTGAAAATAATAATAATTTACCCTTTTTAGACATCCTCATTAACCGTAACAGTAGCGGATTTTACACATCAATATACAGAAAGGAAAGACGTTTACTGGACTTCTAACACAATTTGACAGCTTTATCTAGTTCACATATAAAAGAAATAAGTTAACGTGTTTATTAAACAGAGCTTATAACTTGTGTTCTACCTACTTTAATTTACACTCCTCATACAGTATACACTAAAACGTAACGGCTACCCGCAACATCTATTACAAAAACTACTAATAATTTTTAAACTAAGAAACTCACTAATCTACCCAGACTACCAGCTACACTCAAACTTACTACATACTCTTAGTTTCCATTCATTGGTAAACAAAGTTTAACTTTAAAAAGTGAAATTTCAACGCGCTATTCATCGTTACTACCCCCCAAGTTGATTATTTCACATTATGTTTTAAACCCACATCACGCATACAAGATTTTTTCCGTACTAAAAAACCTTCTCCCAATTTCTCTTTGTTCTTGGCTTGTATATAGTTACAAATGTGGAGACTGTAAGGCCTCCTGTATTGGTAAAACCAAACGCCATCTACTAGCTAGAGTCAATGAACATATGCGAATTTCCATGAAAACACAAAAAGTTGAGTAACCCCTGTGTTTCCTCTATTCGCCAACATAATGAAGAAATAGGACATGACCTTAACCTATCAAATTTCAATATCCTTTGCAAAGCCAACACTGATCTGATATTACTGATTAAAGAAACATGCAGTCTTCGTTTAAATTGTACATTTTCTAATATATACAGTATTTTGTTTGTTATTCATTTAATTTTTATGTTGTTGCAGTTTCGATTAAATACTGTTATTATAGTTTATAGTATATTTTAGTTACTTACTTAGGAATGATGTAATTCTTTTATTTTGCTTCAGATATTGAAGATGAAATGTGTTGCATTCCGAAACGTTTATCTCTGTCCCGTTGTGTTATAACAAACAATGTTTATCTTAAGTAACGTTATCCTTTTTATTATGAAACATCATTTTTCTCCGAACACATCAATTGCTAATACCTTCACTGGCTTCAGTGTAGTTTAAAACTATTGAGACATTATATATCTTTAACGCTAAAAATACAGATGTATATAACACTGAAGAGGCCGAACTAACACTATGTGTGACTCTAAAATTTATATATGGAAACTCTCATACACTCTAATATCAAACTGTGTTAAAAATAATATATAGAAACACTCGATGAATTAAATATCTTCATAACATTCGACTTACCAATGGTTCTGCAGTAAGCTTCGTACAGTACCAAAACACAAAAGAAATAAAACCAACAAATCATGTTGAAAATCGTCCTTGAAATGCCTAAAAAAAAAAGACTTCAAACAATGCCCTTCAACTTGAGGCGCTGTACGTTCAGCCTGTGACGAGAAAGAGAGTAACACTAGGGGGTTGTCAACAATGGCACGTCTGGCGGCATGCACGTAAGCTTTACGTCCTGTGTTAAAAACCTCACTTTTCAACCTATATTTATGTCCTTTTCATAGGGAAGTGACGTTGCGGCAGGGGACGTTCTTTCTAAGAGGGTCTTAGGACATCCAAGATTTTCGTAATTTGAAAACCAACCAAAATATTCGATTTTCTTTTTTCCTGCGGGACTACAAGATCCGCCTCCCTAAACTCTCTGGCTCTTTAGTCGCACGCAGTTTGAAGGACATTTTACAGTATACTTTGAATAATAAAACTATACTGTATTCATTGAAGTATATTCGTACAGATAGAGCAGAGGAGAAATGTCTGAGCGGGCGTGTAACTGAAGAGATAAAGTACTCCAGTACGCTGTGGGAGCGTCAGGGTTTTGAGAGTCATGTGTCGAGGTCGACCCTTTTAAATTGTCTCAAGCATTTGCTTTTTCTTTTGACAGATGGTGATATTACTAAGACGCTCTTTCTACTAAATTGTAACTCATCGAAAGTAGCCTAACGTCTTATTTGTTAGTATCGGAATCGTAATAGAAATAACATTCAGGATAAAGACTGGAACACAATTCCATATAAAAACGTTATTGTTTTCTTGCAATAGTAATTGTGTAAAGTAAAAATTAAGATTAATTTACAACTATGCTTGTGTGTGTGTGTATATATATAGCTATGCTAAAACACACACATACACACATATATAAGGTTCAGCCCTAATCTATATTTCCCGTCAGTATTATCTAAAGTTAGAATAAAAAACTAACTGCGAAAAAAGTAAAAAAAAAAAAAAAAAGGCCATCTGTGCTGTAAAACGTGTAAAATTGAAATATGGTTACACTTAAACCATAGAAGTGTACTTAGTAAGAAAGAAAGTAAAAAATTTTGGTAGCAGTTATTATCATGAGTGTATGAAATGTTTTACTATACGACTTCATCAGTATTTAGTAAAAAAAATAAAGTTAAGTATATTTTAATACGAAATGTGTCAGTTTTTTACTCGTAACAATTTGATTCATAAAGACTATATAAATGAATAATCTCAATACAACAGTCTCACTTAAAACAATTATGTCAAATATTGATATATTTTCAACTGTGTAGTGTTAAGAAGAAACAGTTCTACTTTGTTTTTATTTAAGACGTGATGATTTTAGTGAAAGCTGACACTGATAATCATTACTACGTTTTAAATTTTTTGTCTAACTCATAAGAACTCAGTTGATATAGAATTTGCTTTTTGCTTGAAGACCATGTTTCTGCGACTGGGAACGTTTCATTATAAGTTTCAACTGGTATTCAAAAGATAAAAACAAGCATACCTAACTTTTGAGTCAGATGTCTAGTGGCCTTATTTTGTTTTAGCGTGTGAATGAGTTTTATTTTTTTCTTTTAAGAAAGCTTGTTTGTTGTCAAGCCCAAAGCTGTACAATGGGCTATATGTACTGTGCCCAGCACTGATATCGAAACCCTATTTTGAGCGTTATAAGCCTTCAGACTTATCGCTGTACCACTGGGGGTCTTTTAAGAAAGAGATGTAAAGCTTTTGCAAACACGTGTTATAAGTTTGGTTCCCTTGTTTCAGTTATAGCATACCGAGGTCCCAAGGGGCCCAGGAACACAACATTCGATGCCAGATTTTGGTTCCGCGACCTAAACCTGTTTTAATCCCATTTGGTAGTGGGGAGGGGGGCTACGCCATAAAGATAAAGACACCTGTAGTCCGCCTGCCAAGTTTGGTCGTGCTGGTTCTAGAACTGTGGGAAGTGTTAGCTGGACACACACGCAAAGCTACAAGCTGAATCCATATAGGAAGACAATCAATCCCGCCATTCGGTTAACATCATTTGCTGACAACGGATGTTACTTACTGACTCTTCTTCTGGTCGACACTTTGGTCCAGATGTTTAGTCCATGTGTCGCATAAAGTATCATACACGTTCCAAACGTGTACGACGGGTCTCCTAACAGTTTGTTTGCGGGTACGGATCCCCTCGGGGGTAGCTATAGAAGTAATTGGAGAACCTGATCGGTACATTAGGGTTTCTGTGAATCATGAGGGAAGCCTTTGAAACCTTTAGCGGAGCGCGGGTATTTTATGCTAGTGGATATAACGTCCCTACAGTTGAATGTGTCAGCATGTTGATTTTCAGATCTGTAACACCTCTGTTGTTACACTATATACTAAACAGCATCGAGCTGCATATTTCAGATCTCAACCTCAGCTTACCTAAGTAAACTCAACTGCTACTAATTAAATTATAACAAGTCTGGTTCTTTTCATTGTCATATTGAATATTCAACAATATAAACACATTCATCAGTCATTTAATTATACAATAACATTTTGTTTAAAACATGAAAGAAAAAAAACTAAACAAAATATAACGCAAGGACTATTATTTATACCATAGTCTATGTTTAAAGTTTAAAAACATGCAAAATCTAAAAGTCGTTGCTCTTTGTCACAGAGCTCCACGATAGGCTGTCTATGTTGCACCCACCTTGAGATAGAGCCCAGGAATTTAGTGTTGTAAGTCTTTTCAAGCTTACCGCTGAGCCACCGACGGACATAAATATTTAATGGAAGAACGAAACTGGTGAACAGTCAGTCAGTCAGTATAAATTGAAGTTACTCAGTGACTAAACTCCTAAATATACTTTCTTACCCAGAGACGTAAAATATTGCATGATATTTACGGCATTATAACGGTACTCTGCATATGGAACACACACACAGCATTCAATGCCTTAAACCTGCATGACAGTGTGTAACTCTCCGGTAACAATATTTTTAGTTCCATACGTATTAAATATAGATTAAGAAAGTTGCTTCTGAAGTTACAACTCAAAATGCGACCATTAGTCACAATGTATGTAATTATCCCGTGATAACGAAGCATAAAAAATAACAAAATTATTTATGTGATTCAATTTTTAAATTTCCATAGTCGCATTATTGATCATTGCGGCTACTTTATTAGGAGTTGTTCTATTATCTCGATTATGTAATTGAATTAAATTACATGAAACAAATTAGTAAAGAGCAGATTTATCTATATAAATAATTTTTCGAACAATAACTGACTGGTAAAACTAATATACTTTAATCTTTTATAGGTTGTTTAGGCAGAGTATTCATAATAAATCTAAGTTTCAAATGGACAACAGCTGCCTGTTGTAGAAACCTACAAATGTAGAGGACGACGTTTTGAAACTTAGATTCATTAATATACTTTATTTTTAAATATAAGAAAATGTACCATCCTGCTCATATTTTGTTTAAAATTTAAGTACGGCAGATAAAATACGAAGTAAATACCTGTATGTCGATGGTAAGTTTTATCTTCTCACCTAGCTCAATGTCTTCCTATTAAAGTAAGTGATACTTCATATAATCATACCATTTGTAAAACTATCTCTCTGTATTTGTTACTGGTTAGTTTCGTTTCTTCACTTATGTCAATGAAATATATTTGATTTTCCACCAAGAATGGTGTTAACTTTCCTTTAGTGCTAATCATTCTTTTATAGTTCAGCACATTGCCAAAGTATGTCTTTCAACTTAATGTTACCTGTCTGCTTGTTTGTTTGTTTTCGGTAGAAATTCTTTCTGAGGATCTTCAGCCATACGAGTCATTTCTTGATTAAACCAGTTTATTCTTTCTCGATACAAACTTTTAGTGCACAGAAGTTCCACAATCATTATGTTTCTCGTCACTCTAAACTTAACAACTTTTATAATACACACTATAAATCACAGCAAATCACAATCTTGATAACTTCGCTCTCGACGAGTGCAAAACACACTCTTTTCGGCTTACTAGCTCGAAACTAACACGGAACTCAAAGTAACTACTGCTCTCTCTTCACTTATATCCCCGCTGGCTTCCCCTGCCAGGCTTATATACTAACGAAGAGGGCACCTCGAACACACTCGGACTTCCCCGATCGTTCGAGAAACTCATCACGCACGCTACCAGCGCCAAACGCGTCAGCAGCGTCACGTGACTTCCGCTGTCGTAACATTAACTTACTTGCAGGACTAAGTTTATGTTTTCCCATTTAGACCAGTATTAAGCTGTTTCCCATTTTTATCAGTGTTAAGTCTTATCTTTGTATTTAAATCGTTGATAAATTACATTTTCTCATAAGAACTATAATTAGTTCCGCTTCATATCCTGTTTCAATGGTAAATCTTGTCACTCGTCTTTGTCACTGAACCTTGTATTTTTATTTAAATCATTGATAGTTTCCATCTCGCACTATCTCCAGTAGTTAAAACGTCCCCTCTGCCATTTCAGTGATAAATCTTGTTTCTCCTTCAAGCCATTAGTCAAATCCATCCTTACTTCTATTACAATGGTAAGGTTTTGTTCTCGCCTAGACCATGTTTAATTTCGTACCCTCTACAATTACAATAGTAAGTTTTTGATTTCGCCTAGACCGTGTTTAGTTTCGTCCTCTCTCCAATTACACTGATAAGAGTTTTTGCCGCCTAGACCGTGTTTAGTTTCGTTCTCTCTACAATTACACTGATAAGAGTTTTTCCCGCCTAGACCGTGTTTAGTTTCGTTCTCTCTACAATTAGAATGGTAAGTTTTCGATTTCGCCTAGACCACGTTTAATTTAGTCCTCTCTCCAATTACAATGGTAAGATATTGTTCTCGTTTAGACCAGTGCTTAGTTTAATTGTTTCTCCAGTTACAATGGTACATTTTTGTTCTTCTTCCCTAGACTAGTGCTTAGTTTCGTCCTATTTCCCACTCTTAGTTTTTGTTCTCGCCTAAACTAGTGTTTAGTTTCGCTTTCTCTCAAAGTTTGATAAAGAATAATATTTTTTCCACCTAGTTTGGTGTAGGTGGGCGGTGATGTCTGATCATTTAGATCATTGATGAGTCTCGAGATCTTATCGAGACGTTTACCCATCTCGTCAATAAAAATCTTATTTTAGCACCGAGAAGTTTACCCATCTCGTCAATAAAACCTTATTTTATCAGCGTTTTTAAAGTGATACTGTATATTCTGTAAGCACAAAGAATTATTGTAGGCAACTTCAAGATGTAGCCTTCACTTATTGTAAAACATATTTTTGGGCCTTAAATATCATAAAGTTAACACAGTGGATTTATTACTTACATAATAATATGACTCTACAGGATTTCATTAGCGTTTTCTGTTTAACATCTTATTCTATGCCTATTCAGCAATAAGTTTGATTATATATTCAAAACTTTTTAAAATTGCGAAACTGTTCAAGTGTTTGCTAGGAAGTATATTACGTTTCACAGTGAATTTGAAATGTGTGGGAGGGTTAAAACATCTCAGACTTTCATACCATCAATGCTGCATTCAACAACGGTTTTATAAGCTCGTCAACAAATTCCATTATAGCATCTTCATCAATGGTTGGTTATGGTAGTTGCCGACCTTATAACATTATGTAGTTGTGCATCATATGATTCGCATGCAAATTCAGTACTAGTTGCGGGATACACTGTCCCGATACTCTTGGTTATTTAGTGTTTATACATTTTGTATTATTCTGGAAGACTTAGACTTCACCAGTGCAATGATTTGTTACCTGGATTTCTCGGGCACTGTTTCAATGTAAAATACGTTAATGTTGTACAATTAACTATTGTTTTTATATCGACTTTTACATAAGTAAGTTTCGACATGAAACTTTTCATCATCAGTTAGATTTATGTCATGTATACTCTCTCTTTCTGAAGGAAGTTGTTTTTATCTCTAATAATTTTCCACAAAATATTGTTTTTCTAAGTTAAAGATATTATCAATAAAGTGATATGCTAATTCACAAGTTATTAATTACTTTTCAGTATACTATAAAAAATCAGAAGCTTCGAATTAAATGACATAGCAAGTTGAGTACAAAGCTGATTGGAAAATTCTTATCGCTTTAACTTGCTTCAATGTTTATCCAGCTATTGTACCTATCATCAGTTATGTACATGTTAATAAATTTTATCTTCCGTTGGGACAGTGGCAAGTTCATGTACTTGCAACGCTAACATCGGGGTCCATTTCCCTGCGGTGGACGCAGCAGATAGCCCCAATGTGGCTTTTCTCCGAAACAAACGAACAACCAACCAACCAGTCAGTAGATTTAAATGTTATGTTCAATGTTGTTGTTTATATTAAACAGTTTGTTTGCTTTAGAGCAAAGCCACATTGGGCTATCTGCTGTGCCCACCGTGGGAACTGGAATCTCGGATTTTAGCGTTGTAAGTCCGTAAACTTACAGCTTTCCCACAGGGGGACTTAAAAATAGTGACAAGTCTAATATGACGCTAAGCTCTAATTAATACATACTCGTATTTTCAAATGGGGTGTTGGGCGAAAAAATAAGGGATTAATATAAAGAAAAACAGAAAAAAAGTGCAAATACCTTACTGAAAAATAAAAAATAATACAAGTTTTAAAAGTTATATAATAATTTTGATGCAACATTAAGCTTTTCATAAGTTATGTTATAATTTTAGTACCTAAATAGCAAACATTTTTAGATCAGAAGTAACCCAGTTAACATAATTTTGTTAATAGTAAGGTCAAAAGTTGCTTTTCCTTTACAAGGAACTTTATTTCAATTTGTTACTTATCTATTATTGAGTTTAAAAAATTGTTGAATCATAAGGAAGATTATACTTTTTTGTTTCTGTGAGATTGTCAATTTTTATTCAAAAATGAAGTAGATATTTAAAAAGCATTTATATTTCAACTTCCTTAATATTCTACAGAGGTTTATATTTTGTTGTTAGGAATATTTCAATTTGAAGTTAAATTGTCGAGTCAAAGGGAAATATCTCAGAGGATCAATGGTGACATTTAAGATAAAATAATTATTTTCTCTATTAATAACAGTGGACACAGATTTTTATTTTTTTTTAGTTTTGGACTTTAGGTAAAAGAGGGTGGTCCGCCTTTTAAATTATGTAGAGGGTGGAAATATTGAAGGGCCGTAACTTATTATTTATTTCTATTAAAATTTATATGTGGATACAGTTTTTTTTATTCGTATACTTGAACTTTAATGTATGATTCATAATGACTGTGAGGGCAAGACAAATTGAGTCGTGGGGCAAAATTCCGTCTACGGGTTTTATTAATGATGCTGATTTGAAAAAAAAAAGTCTACTTGAGAGAAAAAATAAAAGTACCGATTTCCATCAGTTATTATTTAATGAATTCTATCTAAAAATTGTTACATAGTATCTGTCATTTTTATAATGGTTTTATTGTAAACTATAGCTTATTAGAGTTTATTTTGTCAGTGTAGAAAAACCACCAAACCGCTCTTGTACTTTTACTTCAAAAGTAAGGAACGTTACAACTCATGATGTGGTCCCAACATCTAAGAATCGGGTCTAGGTTGGAAAAAAAGATCATGAAAAGGCTGTTATCGACATGGCACGGAATGTGTTAAACTGTGACACAACTTGAACAGGGAACGTGCCGGTCTCCCTACTGAATTTATCAGTTCTATAATTTAAAGTCGGGACGTGTTGCAGCCTTAATTTAGATTTGTTCTCACCCAGTCAACAGAAGATTAGAAACGCTGCTACTGACCAAATTCTGGGAAATAATATCTTTACTTTATATAATCATGCAAGCTATATACTACAAGGTCGAAAGAAAAATTCCAACAAATGTTTAGTAAGAAAATAAATTTCAATTTGATATAGGAACTAACACTTATTTTTGGAATTAAAATTTATGATTGCTGTTAAGCACAAAGCTACACATTTGACTATTTGCACACCACAGATATCGAAACCCGATGTTTAGCGTTATAAGATAGCAGTCATGCTGCTGAATCACTGGGGGCGTTACGTATGCAATTTTTATAACTGAATACATACATTAAGTGTGTTAAACTTAAGAAGTGAAAAAATGATATTTCATTTTTTTAACTAGAGACTTATTTTGATATCGATGTTTGTTTAAATTCAGTATATATTTAGAAATGTACATAACTTATACTGTTAAATATGTATTCCGAAACTCCCGCATATTCTCTAAAATTCTGGAAGATTCTAGAGTGTAAGAATCAACAATATATGTGTGTGTACGTAAACTCTACTGTAGCTTTGTATTGTTACATAATCTGAATTTTGGAGAAACTTTCCAAACGCCTATAAATATAACCAACGCGACGAGTCTACAAAACAGTATCTATTATTGGTTTGCTATAGTTGATGTGCTATAAACTTCGGAAGCTATAACTGTGATGGTTGTAACGCTTATTAATCAGGACACTTCATATATATGACTAGGAACATGTATAAATTTCAAACATTACAAACTATTTAGCTTCAGTGGATTCACATCGGACATTAATACTTTTATGAAGATATAATATAACTTCAGCGGTAAAAGAAACTCGACCTGTAATCAGTGTGTGCTTAGCGAGAACTACAGGACTAGCTAGCTCCCCCGTGAAGTGAATTATATCTACGTGAACTTGAAATTAACTCGCTCATCGTGAACCCTCGATAAGACATCAAGGAAGTTCCA